>NW_021963126.1:165000-193893 GCF_901765095.1 Microcaecilia unicolor | reverse complement strand
AAAAGCATTTCTCTTGAGGCATGGACAAGTCAAGCACAGCGTTCCATGGACAGCAAAGATATCATTTGAACACGCCATCATGCAAAGGTGGGAGCTGAAGTATCTCTCCAAGCTAATAGAATCGCCCTCTTGCCCATCAGCATCATGCACTGAAGAAAGCCCCGAAGTCCAGGCGGAGCAGGTGGTCATATGCCAAAAGCAGCAAAGACAAGAAGCTAATATTCCAGGACCATAGCGCAGACACACTTTGAAGTACCTGAACCCAGAAGGCCTGGATGCAAGGACAGTTCCAAAATATATGATTCAAGGAGGCCATTGGAGGTTGACATTTCCAGCAGTCTGCCAAGGACCAATTGAAGCCTTATGAGTGCAGGAAGGAGCAATGTACAGCCACAGTGTGAACATTTATTGAAGCTCCCAGAGCATGACATTGCAGAAAGGCTGCTGAGTAGCCAACAAGTCTGCTGCAATATCCAAGCCCAAGTCTTTCGACCATGTGGCCGCATAACAAGCATAGTCCACATCCTTGGTAGCATCTTGTAAGAAGTGATGAAAATAGGCAAGAGGGACTGGGTTTTGAGACCACAGGATTAAATCTAAATTGATGGTATCTTGAACATCCTCAGTCAGATTCATCCAGCCAAGACCATGGATATAATGTTGTAGCTGAAGATAGGCAAAAACATTGGATGTCGGCAAAGCAAACTTGGTTTGTAAATCCAGAAAGGGTTTCAAACGTTCATCATCAGGCAGTAGCTGAAAGAGGTAACGAACCCCCTTAGCATGCAATCATGCAAACACACCTCCGAGCCAGGTGGAATGACAGAATTCTTCTGCAGAGAATGAAAAGGGGAAACTGCTGCCGAGAAAAAATGGCGGCAACATAGCCAGTGCCAGGCCTGTCAACACTTTAGGGGTCCCTCCCCCCGGTATAATATGCAGCTGCCAGCTAAAATGTTCCAGGGTGGGGCAAAAGAAATTTCTACCTGTGTCACAGAGAAATCCATTTTGTCCCTAAACCAGTCATTAAGGTATCGCATAATACATACCACTGTCAAGTATCAAACATTTTAACAAGCCCAGCCCTCCATGTCCCCAAAGTTTCTGCAGTATTGCAATAGGCAGTCTGCCCCCACCACCACCACCACCACAGACATTTCTGGAGCCCTTTATGTAAAAGACACTCTTCTCAAACTCAGATATAATGGGAGCATCTGAAAAACATATAAAAGCCGAGAAGCCAGCATCATTTATTTATTCTTGTATCCCATGATTATCCAAAAACAAGTTTCGGTTCAATGTGGCTTACCGTTATCGGGATTAAGAAAAATTACAGTGATGCATTACAGTCACACAAAGTAGTGTGCACTTGACAGTGTCATATTTAATCATATAATTTCTTTAAAAGGTAGGTCTTCAGTTCTTTTCTGAACTGAAGGTAGTTTGTGATCTTCTTGTGCCCTTGGGAATTGAGTTCCACCATTTAGAACCCAGGTAGCTAAATCTGACCGTGTAGCTGGATTTGTAAGTTATGTTTCTGCAGTTGGGTAAGTGGAGGAGTAAGTATCCTCTGGTTTCTGGGCTTGCATTTCTTGGTCACAGTTCAATCAGGTCTAGCATGTAGTCGGGTGATGTGCCGAAAAAGTATTTGGAAAATGAGTGTGCTTATTTTGAAAAATAGTCTGGCCTTGATTGGGAGCCAGTGTTGCATTGCAAGTACTGGAGTCACTCTTTCATATTTAGATTTTTTGAAAACCAGTTTTTTTTCTGTGTTTTGAACAGTTTGCAATGATTTTAGTATGTTTTCTTTGCATCCTACATATGCCGCATTGCAGTAGTCCAGTTGGGACAGTATCAGCGATTGTACATTAAGGCAGAGTGATTGTCTGGGAAAGTAATCTCTGATCCTTCTCCTCTGATCCTTCTCAGTTTCCATATGGTTTTGAAATTTTTTGAGGTACTACAGAAATCTGATTTTCGAGGGATAGATGTTTGTCAAGAATGACTCCTAATATTTTTACTGTTTTGATTAGGTACATTTGTTGGCCGATTGTGAAGTTTGTGGGGCTGTGTAAGCTAGATAGAATCAGGAATTTGGTTTTATCTCTATTTACTTTGAGTTTGAAAGTTGTGGCACAATTTTCCATGAAGTCCAACCCTTTTTTAACCGTATCCAGTATTTCTGTGATGATGTTGTGAAATGCTATATATATGGTGACATCATCTGCGTTGCATAAATAGGTTAAATCCCATTTTTTCCAATTTTTTGCCAGGTGGAGCCATCATAACATTGCATAGTATAGGTGATATTGTGGCACCCCACATTCAGGGGTCCAGGAAATTTACAGTTGATTGGTCATCTTTACAAGATAGGATCTAGTCCTAAGAAAACCATTAAACCAGGTTGCCACGGCACTGCTGATTCCTATATTGTCAAGCAGGGTCATTAGTGTTGTGGGGTCTACTAGCTCGAAAGCACTTGACATATTGAATTGTAGTAGTAGGATCTTTTGACCTTGGCTTATTAGTCTTCTGAATTTTGTTAGCAGAGTTGTTCTGACTGTCTCTGTGCTATGGAGTGGTCTGAAGCCTGATTGAGAGCTGTGTAGGGCCGAGAAATGTGTCAAATATCCATGAGCTGTTGTGCTGCAATGTCCTCCATCGTTTTGATCAATAATGGTATTGAGACCACTGGTCTATAGTTCTGATTTCATTGATCTTGCTAGTGGCGTTTTTAGGGATTGGAGTTAGTATAATGTCGCATTTATCAGAAGGAAATTAACTATGCAAAAACATGTATTTTATATGTTCAGTAAAGATTCAGTGAACCAGTTTGGTGAGTTTTTCGTCATGTAATTAGGGCAGCTATCAAGTAGATATTTTGCAAGTGCATATTTTGTCAGTAGTGTTTTGACTGTGCTGGTTACAGGTGTTTTAAAGGAGGACCAGATTCTGTCAGCCTTGATGTGAATGGTGTTAGTTTCACATTTGTTTAAGAAATCTGTGAGGGTTGTTTGTGTTATTGCAAGGTTTGATCTTGTTTTTATTATTTTTTTGTTCCAAATATTGTGTGAGCTTGTCCGCTGATGTTAATCTGTTCTGGGCTCTCATATGTGCTGTAGCATTCTGCTTTGGCTTTCTTTATGATGTGTTTGTATGTTCTTAAGGCTTTCCTTCATATAATTTTGTTCATGTCTGATTTGTCTTTGGACCATTTTTCTTTCCAGTTTCCTGCAGCTTTTTTTCATTTCCAGTAGCTCATTGTTAAACCAGGACATGGTTGTTTTCTTACTGTTTGTTTTCAATTTGACGCTATTTTGTTTGGTATGTTTTTGCTTAGTTCATCCCAGTTTGTCATGAAATGTATATTGTTGGGTGATATGTTTGTTTGGTTATTCAACGCCATAGACCAAAAGCTTTTATTGTCCACGTTTCCTCTAGTTTTAAAGGTGTATGGTGGTCCTCGTTCCCTATTCTTGCAATTCTCTTTCCATTGCAGAGTGAATGTGATCTGACCGTATCATCTCTTCCCATTTGTGATTTTTAGTATATGGTTGTTATTGGCTGTGATTCTGTAAGCTAGTATATCTAAAAGATGGCTTTTTGCATGAGATAAGTGGCTTGCGCTGTTTTGAGGTGCCACTGGTTCAGGAAGTTTGTTAAAGTTCTGTTGTTTATGTCTTGATGTTTCTGTAGGTGTAGATCGATATCACCCAGTAGAAGGATGTCGAAGAAGTTGGTGCATATGTTTGAGATAAAATCTATGAAGTCATCAGACCAATTTCCTGGAGGGCGATAGAACAGTATGCACCATAGTTGACCAGTTAGTGTGTCAGTGATTTTGCATGCTAGAATTTCGATTGCAGGGGATATGTGTTCAGCAATAGGCTCTATTGTGAAACGGGATTTATATATTAATGCAACCCCTCTTCATTTCTTTTTGGTTCTGTTAATTGTATTATTTTGTAACCCGGTGGGCATAAGTCAAGTAGTATTGAATCATCTTTAAGGTGTTATGAACAGTAATCCTAGTTGTTCAGTTTCCACCCAGTCTCTGATTATTGCTGTTTTATTAACGGCTGACCTTGCATTTATGTATCTTGTGGGAATAGGGACATATGTGTCGTGTTTGACTTTGATACGTTTAGCTGTTTGTAATGGTCTGTGTTCTATTTTTTTTTAATTGTTGTCACTTTGGTTGTTGTGCTCATTTATCTTTTTCATGTATGGCAGCGTATTGTGCTCTGGTTTGTTGTAAGGATTGTTATTCAGCCCTTCCATTTGATAGTGGGATCGCCATCTAGCAGAGATATGTACAGGGATTTTGTTCCATTCGTTCAGTGAGGCAGCTTGCAGCCCTATTATACCTGCGGTTAGCATGTAGTAGAAAGACCATGCCCTTATATTGGCCATTTTGGATTATGTTAAGACCTATATGGTGTTTCAAGTTATAGGGGGGGGTTGTCATTTTTGTTTTGTTTTTTTAATCTGACCTGAAGTATTTTATTAAGTAGTGGCACTGTTATCATGTTACTGTTCATGTTGTTTAAATGCTTACCAGGTTTTCCCAGGTCCTGAATGGGGAAGGCGGCAGTCCGCATCCTTCATGTCGACACTTCCTTGCTTGCACGATCCGGTTGATCTTCCATGGCGCCAGCCAGCGCTTATTAGTATTGTTGTCCTGTGGTGATGCATCCCAGTGGGCTTCTAGGTTGGTCTTCCTCTCCTCGCATTTTTTCACAAGGTGTTCTGCTGGCGTCTCTCTCCGTCTCCGCTTCACCATTGAAATCTAGCAGAGTGGCTCTCCATTCCGCCAGCAATCTCGTGTTTCTCCTCTCACTGCGCTCTTGGAGGTGAGATTTTCTCTACTGGATCTTGCTGGGTCCCACGTGGTCTTTTGCGGCGTCCAGTTGGCTTCCATGCACGGTGCCGGTCTGGGGAGAGTTATTGGTCAAGAGAGAGGTGCCGGTCTGGGGAGAGGTTCCTCTCAGGAACAGAGGCTGCCAGGCGGTGCCACCTCGCTACAGGTATCTTGCGCCTGGGCAGCCAATCATGGCTCTGCCTCCCGCAGTCCTGTGCTCCGTTCCGTGATGCCTAGGTGTCTAATTCACACCAGCACTCGGTCTCCGGTATCCCAAGCGATGCTAGTGCTTCAGTTTCAGTGCCTGATCCATAGATGGCTCATCCACCTGAGCACTGGATTTCCAGTGTTCTAAGTGTTACCCGTGCTTCAGCTCAGGTGAGTACTGGGTCTCCGATGTCTCAAGCGATGCTTTCACTTCTGCCTTGATGCTTGATCTGCTGATGATTCTCCTGCCTGAGCACTAGGTCTGCGGTGTCCTGAGCAATGCCCGCACTTCAGTCCAGGTGATCTCGCTGTCTCTTTCCGGCCCCATCTCTCATACCAGACTTGCACGTGTGGTGCATAGATCTGTGGGTCCCCATCAGCATTCGCTCCTTCGCCCACTGCTGTCCTTCATAGTGTCCTGTTGTGGAGGTCTGGGGGGGGGAGTTTGCCGTGATCTGCTTCCAAGAACGGGTGTTTTCCGACACGGTCGGCCAGAGCACATTACAGTGCCTCCCAATTGGCGGCCATCTTTCTTTCTATTAAATAAACAGATGTGGCCCATCAGTGATATGGGGAGAGCGTGCCAGAGCTCCAGGTGACATAATAAAGGTCTGACATTGCACTGCTATAAGTGGGCTAAATCAGAGGGGACATTAACCCCCAAATATTTAATCTGATTCTCTGCCCAGACAAGCTGGAAATCCCTGGCCAGCCAGTACAGATTATTTATTTATTTATTTTCTGCATTTATAGCCCACATTTTCCCAGCTGGAGGGTGCCATAGGCAATGCCTGAGATTTCTGCAGATTAAGACAAAAACCCACCAGGGACCTGTAGCTCTGAATCAGTCAAAGTGGTTTGGGTAGGGACGTTTGAGGATCCTGCAAAACAAGCAGCAAATCATCAGCATAAGCCAACACCATGATGTCAACTTCACGAAGATGAGCACCAACAACTGCCTCGGACCACCTAAGCATACAAAGCAAGGGCTCCATGGAAAAGAAGAGGGGAAAGGGGGCAGCCCTGAGGTGTGCCATGTAGAATTGAAAAAGGACCCTATGTATATCCTTAATTAGCAACAAAATCTGTGGGTTAGCATACAAGGTCGCCACTTCTCCAGCTAACCAGCCTGCGATGCCCACTTGAGTTAAGTGGTAAAAAAGGGCCAGCATACCTGGTCACAAGCACTCTCCACATCTAAACTGGTCAACAACAATGGCTCATTAGCTTGAGACCCATGGAGCATAGCCAACAACAGTTTCCGGACATTAAATACCAATTGTTGCCCTTTCACAAAACCAATCTGGCAAGCATACTGCCAATTGATCAGCCAGTATGCAAGATAAAATCTTGACATCCACGTTTATAAGAGAAATGAGACAGTAGGACTCTGGCAAAAATGACGGTCATCCGGCCTTGGCCAGAAGACTAATTAGGGTGACACTGGCATGCAGTGGGAAAAAACATTTCTCAACCACAGCATTATAATAATCCACAAGGGGACCCACCAACTGAAGTTGCTAGAGCTTATAAAATTCTCTGGTAAAACTATCAGGATCAGGAGCCAAGTGAAGTTAAGGACCTGAATAGCCATTTGCACCTCTTTGGCCCGCAGTGGTTGATTAAGAGAAGCTGCCGCTTCAGCCGAAAGATGAAGCAAACCAGACTGTAGGAGGTAATTAGATATGGCCATCTCCAGCTGCCTTCCTGCCACCCCGGTCTCATAAAGATGCCGGAAATGCGATGAAAGAAACCTCCGTGATCTTCTCCATATTAGTAGGAAGGACTGAATGGTGGGAATATACCAGGAGGACACCCCAAACTTAACCATCTTCGCTAGTAATTTGTTCAAGTGATTGCCAAACCAAATAAATCTATATTTACAAAATAGCAGCATGCGACAGATGTGTTTGTAGAGCAGCACATTTAAGGACACCCAAGTAGATGTTAAAGACTTAATTAAAGTTGGAATAGGGCACACTGTGTAACGGCATATAAGAACACACAATTGCCATTTCTGAGCTACTGTGCCATGGTTACTACTACTACTACTTATCATTTCTAAAGCGCTACTAGACGTAGGCAGCGCTGTACACTTGAACATGTAGAGACAATCCCTGCTCGACAGAGCTTACAATCTAATTAGGACAGACAGACAGAACAAACAAGAGATAAGGGAATATTAAAGTGAGTTTGATAAGGGTTCTGGACAAAGTGAATAAGGGTTAGGAGTTAAAAGCAGCAGTTAATCCGTCGATTGCAAGCACTCACATACTCGCTGATGTCCCCACGTAGTAGTGCTGTTGCCGTGGGCCAAATAATAGGGGATCATCAACATGCTGTTGGTTATGGGATAGGAAGTCCTCCCACCGCCCCTTTAGATATTTTTGAAAATCCTGAGAAGTATAATGATACACCGGGAAATGCCACCCCAGACTCTAGCAAAAATAAGGCTCTGCTTCCAGATCTAGCCAGACCATGGCATGATATGAAATCTCTGGACCAATAGTGGCACTGTGAAAAAAGCGCACTGTGAACCAATATATATTCGAAGCAAGAGAGTGCGCCATGTCCGCGAGATATGTGTTTATAGTCTCGCTGCTCAGGATGAAGCAGGCGCCAATGATCCACAAGGTCCAGGGTTGAGCAAAATTGTGAGAAAAAAATGACCCGCACTCACTCCTGTGCCCACTGAAAACACTGACCAATCTGAGAGGCAAAAGCCAGATTAAGTCTCCTAAAAGAATCAACTCCTGATCCACTTGTGATTGACAAACGCTAAGCAGACGCACAAAAAAAGCTGTATCCGAGGGGTCTGGGCCATAGACCCCAACCAAAATAAGGGTACGCCCCTGCAGATGCAACCACATCCCCAGATAGCCCTCCTGATCTTTAAACAACAATTCCAAGGTGCACACCAAAGATTTACGCACCAGGATAGCCACGCCACCATCTTCATTAAATTGGAAAGTTCATTCTTCCAAGCAGTAACCACTGGGGTTGCAGCCTGTCTCCAACACATCAAAATAGTCTTTCTGGCAAAAAAAAAATGCCTTATGCAGCAGGAGATTAGGCCCCGATCTCATACCCAAGGAAACAAAGTTCAAGAACGATTGAATGTCCGCCCGGAGAGGCAGGCCGTCTACCCAATATTGCTGAAAGGTGGGTCTGCACCCGCATCCAGAAAGGTCTTATTAAGGGGCAGGTCCCGAGCATGTGCACTAATGTAGCCGACTCAGCTCTACAACACGGGCACTCTGCCGTTAACACGATTCGAGCCAAAAGACCCAATAAGGGAATTGTTCAAATGGAGCAAAAACTTATAGTGTTTCATGAGCAACTGTAGCTGATCACTCGAAA
The DNA here is from genome assembly GCF_901765095.1 of Microcaecilia unicolor. Classification (NCBI taxonomy): domain Eukaryota; kingdom Metazoa; phylum Chordata; class Amphibia; order Gymnophiona; family Siphonopidae; genus Microcaecilia; species Microcaecilia unicolor. Next base: position 185,465 of record NW_021963126.1, on the reverse strand, counting down.
GTCATTCTTCTATTTATAAAGTCCTGTTCCAAACATCGGCCAAAGCGTCATAATCAAAGGCAGGAGCCAGACTGCATAAGCTGATCTGATAAAGGGGTAAACTTGCTTTAGAAGTTCGAGATAAGAGCAAAGCTTAAGAAAATAAGTCTACAGCATCTTCGTTCAAAGTAGAAGCATCTAGCGCACGTGCATAGTGGCACACCTGATTGTAAGCAAGCCAGTCACCAGATTGTAGACCCCCCCCTTCCTGAAGCTGTTCAAAGGACTTCATAGATCCTGCATCCATCACCAGGTCACAAGAGAATAAGTTAAATTTTTTTTAATCATTTATTTATAATTTTTTCATTTTACAAGGATCACTTGCAAAACAGTAAAACAGAGATGATTGTACATTAAAACAATATTAGAAGAAAACAATCTCAACAAGATAAATGGATTTTATACAATCTTTCTCTTTCTTAGACCACAAAATAAATAGGGAGATTGAAACAAGACAAGGAGATCAATTTAAACAACAGCAAACAAAGAAAACGTGGTATTAACCCGATTATCCCCAGTTATTATTTATCTAAATCATTATTCCACATTGATCATCTGGTTGGTTTCTTCAAGACCATAACGGTGCATAGTCCATCAATTTCATTGGAAACATACTTATTGTCCAATATTAGTGAAAGTAATACACCTGATTTCATTTTTTTCCCTTTTAAAACCAGAAATTGTTTAACAATACAAACCCTGAGAATAAGTTAAATTTTGACATGACCAACGTTTTAAATATAACTTGGTCCCATCAGGATCCAAATCTTTATTACCCCAGAGAGGGAGCAACACAGTGGAGGAAGTTTCAGCTGCTTACAAATCCATTTCCAACCTTGGTTCATAGTTTTTAAAATAGGGTGTGCTGCAGTAGTCTTCAATCGCATAGGGTGTGCAGTATGAAGATAGTACAATAGGTGTGTTGGCGCAAGCAACTGTTGTTCCTGTTCAGTAGGGGTAAAGTGAGTTCTTCCTTTTATCCAGTCCACTAGATGTCTCACAATGTAAGCCACATTATAACATCTCAAGTCAAGCAGTTTTAAGCCCCCCACCCCCTCCTTCTCAAAAGGGAGAGAGATTTGAGATAAAGAGAATCTAGACCTTTTATTATGCCAGAGAAATTTGTTCGGACTCTTCTGAAAGAGAGCCACATCCCGGTTAGTAAGGTATATGGGAAAGGTCTGCAAGACATACAGCCATTGTGGAAATAGCACCGTTTTATATAAGCCTATTCAGCCCGTCAGGGACAGTGGCAGTGGTGCCCATAGAGCAAAAACATTCAAAGTCTATTTGAGCAATTCAGTGTAGTTTTCCCAATAGGCCTCTGTCACCTTACTGGTCAAATAAACTCCCAAACATGTCTCGCAATTCCATTCCTATCTCTTCTTCTTTCTCCAATATATCTGAAAAAGGTCTTGTCACCTCTGTTTACATCTTTAGCCATTTTTTCTTCTGCTCGCGCTTTCGCTAGCCGTATTTCCCTCTTCGCTTCTTTGAGTTTAATCCGATAATTTTTTCCGTGATCCTCTCATTGCATTCTTTTGTATTTCTTGAACAAAGCCTCTTTTGCTCTTATTTTCTCAGCTACTTGTTTGGAGAACAATATAGGCTTCTGCTTCTCTTGTTTTTGTTTACTTTCCTCACAAAAAGACAGTCGCCATATTTATAGCAGCCTTCAGTTTTGACCACTAATTTTTCACTTCTCTTTCGCCTTCCCACTCCAACACCGCCTTCTTTTTTTTTTTTTTTTTTTGTTACATTTGTACCCCGCGCTTTCCCACTCATGGCAGGCTCAATGCGGCTTACATGGGGCAATGGAGGGTTAAGTGACTTGCCCAGAGTCACAAGGAGCTGCCTGTGCCTGAAGTGGGAATCAAACTCAGTTCCTTAGTTCCCCAGGACCAAAGTCCACCACCCTAACCACTAGGCCACTCCTCCACTCCAACAGCTCCTTCTTCAGGTATTCCCCCATTTTATCAAAATCAGTACGTCTGAAATCCAGTACTTTTTGTGTGTCCACACTCCGCCTTTGCCCTTATATCAAACTATATCATGTGATCACTATTACATAGGTGGGCACCCACCTGGATATTGGAAAACACTTTCTCCATTCATGAGCACTAGATCCAGCATCGACCCCTTCCCTCATGGGTTCTGTCACCATTTGTCTGAGCAAGGCACTTTGACAGGTGTCCACAATTTCCCTACTTCTTTCCGATTCCGCAGGCGGGACGTTCCAATCCACATCAGATTAGTTGAAATCTCCCAACAGTGGCACCTCCCCTTTCATACCAGTCTTTTGAATATCTTCTATCAGATCCTTGTCTAACTTATCCGTTTGTGCAGGAGGTCTGTAGATAACCCCCGTGTGGATACAGGTTCCATCTTCCCTTTCCAGGACGATCCATAAAGCTTCTTCCTTTCCCCAGGTTCCCCGCATTTCAGCTGCTCTGATATTGTCTCTCACATACAGAGCCACTCTTCCACCTCTTCGGCCCTCTCTAACCTTGCTAAAAAGATTATAGCCCTGTATATTCACATCCCATTCATGAGAATCATTGAACCACATCTCTGTAATAGCAACAATATCCAAGTTTTCTTCAAACATTAGGGCTTGCAAGTCTTGAACCTTTTTTACCTAGACTACAAGCATTTGTGCTCATTGCTTTCCATCTGCATAGTGAGTTTAGGTGGTTTTCTATATTTAGATGACCTTTCCCTCTGCCATCACGTTTATTCTGGGGGTGACTTTCCTAATTCCCTTGTTTCTTTTTGTCACCCCCGCCTTCTGGTTTAAATGTCTAGAAACATACTGTCTGAATTTCTCCCCAAGGATCCTTTTTCCCGTCACAGAAAGATGTAGCCCATCATTACATTACAGCCTGTTATTTTTCCACATATTACCCCACACTCCTATGTAACTAAAACCTTCTTTCTTTACACCAGGACTCAAGCCACTTATTGAACTCCACTGTTTTGCTTAGTCTTTCCTCTCCCTTTCCCCACATGAGAATTACTTCAGAAAGAGCCACAGTCCGAACCAGTCCCTCCCCAAGCTTCTGGAACGCTCTCTGTGCTGGGATCCGGCACTAAAAATATAAAATATTCTTTAGTGCTAGGGGGCATGTTTGGAGGCAGAGAGTAGGTATGCCCTGCACTTATCAGGTTAAATCACCAAATCTTGTTTTTATTCCCTTCAGTTGATCCATTCAATCCACACACACTTAGAAGATAGCAGCTGTGCAGCTCTCCTGTATGCATTAGTTGGATCAAAATTAGACTACTGTAATGTCATTTATGCTGGCCTTTCTTACCTTACATTAAAAACGCTTCAAATGGTCCAGAATACCTCCATTTGTTTGATTACTGATGCCCGTCACTTTGACCACGTATCCTCTCTTCTTAAACAGCACCTGTGGTTGCCTATTCACAGTGCATTTTTTGTAGAAAAAAGGTGCCGGTACTCATTATGGGCGGGGTCACCACATATGGCTCCACCCCTATGATAGCCACACCCCACATTAGCCACACCCCTTATATCAGCCATGGCGCATATAAACAGACATCATTGAAAATATACTAGTATAGGAGAAAAACAATAACTTGTGATTTTTTTTTCATTGTAAATCATTTCTGTAAGATGTTACAGCTCCAGTATACCCAGTGCAAAATAAGACAACAGATGTAAATTCTCAAATTGGACATATTCCAAACACTAAAATGAAAATAAAATAATTTTTTTCTACCTTTGTTGTCTGGTGACTGTTTTCTATCCATACTGGTCCAAGTGTCTGATTCTGCTGCTGTCTATCTGTTCTCTTAACTCCGTTTCCAGGGCTTCCTTTCCATTTATTTCTTTACTTTCCTCCTTCTTCTTCCATGTCCAGCATTTCTCCTCTCTCCCCGCCAAACCCTCTATCCATCCATGTCCAGCAATGCTCCTCTATCTCCTGCTCTGCTCTCCTCTCCATCCATGTCCAGCATGTCTCCTCTCCCCTCCCCTCCCCTGTCCAGTGATCTCCTCTCTCCCCTGCCCTCTTCTCCTATCCAAGTCCAGCAATTCTTTCTTCCCTGCCTTCCCCTTCCATCCATGTCCAGCAATTCTCCATTCTCCTCTCTCCCCTGCCCTACTATCCCATCCCCTCCATGTCCAGCGATTCTCTTTTGCCCCCATCCCCCCCTCCCTTCAATGTCCAGTGACTCGCCCCAGCCTCCACCTGCCCCTGAGATCATTCAAACCCAGCCCCATTTGCCCAGCCCCCCTTGCCCATACACACATACCCCCAGCCCTACTTGCCCATACACACACCACCAGCCCCACTTGCCCCCACACACCCCCAGCTCCACTTGCCCCCCACACACACCCAGCCCCACTTGCCCACACACACCCCCCCAGCCCCACTTGCCCACACACACACACCCCAGCCCTACTTGCCCACACACACCCCCAGCACCAATTGGCCACACACACACCCCAGCCCCAATTGCCCACACACACACACACACACCCAGCCCTACTTGCCCACACCCCCCCAGACCCAATTGGCCACACAACCCCCCCCCAGACCTACTTGGCCACACAACCCCCAGCCCCACTTGTTCACCCTCCCCTTCTCGCTCCCTGCTGTTTGCACCGATCCCTGCCTCCTAAAACTTATTTTTTCGCGAACCTGCAGACTGAAGAAATAAAACAAACAGCTGCCAGGCTTGCCTCCTTCGATCGCGTCGGCCGCTTCCTTTCCCTGCATTCTCAGCGCGTCCCGCCCTCCTCTGATGTCATTTCCTTTCCTCGAGGGCGGGACGCGCTGAGAATGCAGGGAAAGGAAGCGGCCGACGCGATCAAAGGAGGCAAGCCTGTCAGCTGTTTTTTTATTTCTTCAGTCTGCCGGTTCGCGAAAAAATAAGTTTTAGGAGGCAGGGATCGGTGCAAACAGCAGGGAGCGAGCAGGGGAGCCCCAGAAAAAAGGTGCCGGTACGCCGTACCGTCGCGTACCGGCACAAAAAAAGCACTGCCTATTCAATAATGTATAATTCACAAGATTCTCACCTTAACTTTGAAGTCTCTTCATTAAGGTATTCCTCTTTATCTAGCTTGCTTTAATACTGTAATGAATAAAAAATTAGAATAATGTTTGAAACTTTTCTACATAGTCCCCACCATTTGCCACATATTTCTGCCAACAGTGGATACATTTTTGAAAGCCATTAAGCAAGAACCACACATGTGTCTCTTCAATCAGTTGCTTACAGTCCTTTCCACCTCTTCCTTCAAATCAGGAGTGGATTGACAGTGATCTGGGCCCCTGGGCAGAGGGGGTCATTGGGGCCGCTGCCCCCCCCCCACCTTTGTTTCCCGCACCCCCTGCAAACCGGGCCTACCTTGAAGAGCCCTGGTGGTCTTGTGGCCTCTTTGGGGGCCAGGAAAGAACCCCATTCTTTCCTGCCCGCTGCTGCTACTTAATGGCTGCCAAGACTTCCTGTGGCAGTTTTGCATGTCTCAGCAGTCTCACAAGACTGCCGCAGGAAGTCTGGCAGCCATTTTGAAGATGTGTCGCAGTGCCAGACACTCAGACAGAGCAGCGCAGGGGCAGGAAAGAGTAGGGTTCTTTCCTGCCCCCAGAGGCCACTAGACCCCCAGGACCTTCAACGTTGGCCCGGGAGGACCTACCAAAACTTGGGGGGATCTGTAGTGTGTAAGAGAGAGAGGAGAGAGGCACGGGGCTCTTGAGCACTGCCCCAGTTGCCATATGGTCACCCCGCCCCTGATTCAAGTTGATCAGATGCCCCCAAATGTATTCCATCAATTTTGGAAAAAGATGGAAAATTACGTGCCACTACTGCCTGGGCTGTATGGCCAATGGGGCAAGATTATAAGACCCATTTTTCGTAATTGCCTTTGTGTGTTTCATGCTATGTGAGGCCTAGCATTATCATGTTATAACAATATTTCCTCTTGTGAAACTGTTCACAATCATTCTTTTCAAACTTTTCAGAGTTGTAGTAATAACACATTGAGTGATTTTCTGATAGCCTTTTATGAGGTTCTTCAACCTTTCTCGTGTGATATCCACCCCACTGTGTTTTTTAATGTCACTAATCAGCGCTTCCCAGTCTGCAATCTCTACATTTTTTGGCCCACTGACACACGGTATCGCATCAACTTAGTCATCACTACTACTACTACTACTACTACTACTTAACATTTCTAGAGCGTTACTAGGGTTACGCAGCGCTGTACAATTTAACAAAGAGAGACAGTCCCTGCTCAAAGAGCTTACAATCTAATAGACAAGTGAATGGTCGGTCCGATAGGGGCAGTCTGGATTCACTGAACGGTAAGGGTTAGGTGCCGAACGCAGCATTGAAGAGGTGGGCTTTAAGCAAAGACTTGAAGACGGGCAGGGAGGGGGCTTGGCGTAAGGGCTCAGGAAGGTTGTTCCAAGCATAGGGTGAGGCGAGGCAGAATGAGCGGAGCCTGGAGTTGGCGGTGGTAGAGAAGTGGTGAATTTCATTTGGAGGGACTCCTTCAAAAGTCAGAAATTCTATCATGGCATGTTGCTTAAATCACACCACCAAGTGCTCACTACATGTTTCCATTTTACAAGCAGTAGCAAAACAGTCTCTTCACACAGACACTTCTCACCAACAGAGGTGAAGGACAAGATTTCAAAGAACAAGTGAACATGAGTAACGCCTCAGTGCTGCCATGTGTTGATGAATTATGAGGCATTCCTTTGCATTTAACCCTTGTGTTTACAGTGATGGGCCTGACAGTGCCTCAACAAATACTTAAGTCTTGTAAGTGCTGGTATTCCGTATATTTATGTGTACAAGTGGCACTTCAATGCAGGTGCTCAGTTATAGAATTGCCCTTTATAGGTCATATATAGCAACTCTGAGGTTTGCCCAGATGACAGCACCAGGACTGCCTATGCACAGATTCACATAAAAAGTAGGAACAATCTTGGAATTTGCCTACTTTTTTTAATGTTTTATTTTTATTGAATTTTTAACTATAATCACATACAGACTATGTTGTGATATTAGAAACAAAGGAACACAAAAATTTACAGGTAATTCAGTCCCCATACATGAAAAAATATGAGTAAATTTGTCCACATCAAGGAAAAATTAGAACCAAGAATCAAGAAAACTAAACAACAAAGAGATAACATAATAAGACAGTTCTACTTCTAGTACCCAAGCCCACCCTTACAGTGTTTTATCCCCTGAGACATTATTCTGCCTTAGCATGAACAAAATCAGACAGCTGTTGAGGATCGAAAAAACAAGTACTCCTTACTCTCAAAAACTATCAAACAATTTTAGGGAAAACTTAGAAGAAAAGAAGCCCCTAGTACCAAAACCCTAAGTTTCAAAGCCATAAACTCCTGGTGCCATTTCTGAGAGTTCTTAGCCAAATCAAATTCTCAAACCCCAAACCATTCGTGTGTCTAAAGTAAAGACGAAAGATATTATTGCGATCAAATTCAGAAGTAAAAGAGACATCCAGGTTGTTCTTGTGTGATAACATCCAGAAAAGGTTCCAGAACATCTGTTAGATTCATTACAGCTCCTTGGCCTGTGTATAGCCCTCTCGTCCAAATTTCTATGCACAGAGAAGTATTGGACTTTAACTGTCGGTAGTAGTGGAAATTGTGTCAATGGGGAAAACCAGTATAGAAAGCCTAAATAAACTATAAACTAAACTTTATAAAATTACCCCTACGTGATTTACTTAGGGTAATTTCCTAACTGTTAATATGCATTAATAGAGTTAGCACAATGCTGTTTGATGCAGGGCCCGTTCCTTTAAATGGTCTTGTGGAAAATGACATGCATTGATGACATCAGCATGTGTTTGTAAATGTCCCCCTAAATGTTTCAATAGATTTCTATACATTTTTATGGAATAATGTTTAATTGCCATATACTGTTCTAGTCATATCTTCTTATAAGACAAACAATTATATATATTTTTAAAATAAAACTGTATTTCTTTTTATTCCTGTACTATTACAGCATATGTGTTTTAATAACAATTTAGTTCTTTCTGTTTTAGGCAAGTGGTCAAACCCTGAAACTGAAAAAAATTTACAGCAAAGGGAAAAAAAGTAATGAGCAAAAGAGAGGTAGAAAACTGTCTTTCACAGGAGATGCAGAAGATGAGGAATCTGCCAGCAACTATATTAAAAAAGGAGGAAAAGAAACTAAAAAGAGAAGGACTGATGAAAATATCACTGTTAATTTGTTAAAACAAGCAAATTCTCCATCTATTAAGAAACCTAAAATAATAAGGGATGAATCAAAGGAGCTCGCTCTCTGCAGGTATGTGCCATTAACAAAGTTTTATTTACTCTTGATGATTACTAGTGAAATGAAAGTACAGTGTGTTTGGTTAGTCAGGGGCATTATGGGGATATTTGTAAATGTATGCGGGCCTACTGATACATTTTGGAAGGTAATTTCCCCCGTGAAAATTTTGAGGGCAGGTGGCACAGTGGGTATTTCAATACCTGTGGAGTTAATCCATGCTTCTCCTGTCTCCCCCCCCCCCCCCCCCCCCCCCCCCCCCCCATCCCTCTGTGGCACATTCAGAATCTGGAAGATCTATTTGGATATATATATATGTATCTATGGAGATTCTTCCAATTGCTGTACTACTGATCACCTTTAAAATGCTGCCAATTCCTATAAGCAAGCCTCCCTATTAGAAAGGGTTTCATATGTATGTGAATTTTTATATATGTGTACATGAAAATATTTCTGCTAGGTGACTGGTAGTTCAGACCCTAAAAAGAACTCAACAGTTATATATATTCAGTCTCCTCAGCCTCTTAGGGGCCCTTTTACTAAGCTGCGTAAGCACCTACGCACTCCAATTCCGAGTTACCACCCAGCTACCGCGTGGCCCTTGCAGTAATTTCATTTTTGGCACACATCTGCTACACGCGTCTAAAAATATTTTTTTATTTTCTGGCGCGCGTCAGCTATGCACACCAAGTGGCATTTGACTCGCGTAGGTCATTACCACGTGAGTCTTTACTGCTAGGTCAATGGCTGGCAGTAAGGTCTCGGACCCAAAATGGATGCACGGCAGTTTTCATTTTGCCACACGTCCATTTTCGGCAAAAATTTTAAAAAGGCCTTTTTTACAAGTGCGCTGAAAAATGATTCTACGTGTGCCCAAAACCCACACCTACACTACCACAGGCCATTTTTCAATGCACCTTAGTAAAAGGACCCCATAGACTTTGGGCCCAAGCAGAGTCCTTTCCCATGCTGCCAGATTGACAGTGGAAGCTAAACTGCAATGGGCCTTCATGGGCAGCTTGTTTATATATCATAGATCTGTCTATATGTATGTATACCCTAACCACTATTAATTACAACCATTTTTTGTTCAGCATGCTCCTCTCTGAAATGGAAGCACATGAGGATGCATGGCCTTTCCTACTTCCTGTAAACTTGAAACTGGTTCCAGGCTATAAGAAGGTTATTAAGAAGCCAATGGACTTTTCCACAATTAGAGAAAAACTAAGCTGTGGACAGTAAGTACACATACTACACATAACACAGCAAATATGTAGTACTCTGACTTTAAATGATATACAAAATATGAACTTTACAATTGAAAGAAAAACATTTTATTCACTAGAATATAACTTTAATTATATTTATAAAATTGTACAAAAAGGAGATATTCAAAAGCAATTATGCAAGCAATCAGCAGCAGGTGCTAACTGCATAATTTTTTTATTTTTTAAATTCCCAACATTAAGATTTGACTGTATAAGTCACATGGAGGGGCAATTCTATAAAGTATGCACTAATAATTATGCACCAGCTTTTTCAAACAAGTCTCTAATGGAAGGATCCTTCATATGCAGTATGACAAATTCACTGCCCTGCTAAAGAGAAGACGGGAAATTTGATGAAATGTATGCTTCCTTATTAATTTTTTGAAGGATTGACTCCAAGTAATTCAAACGTTAAAGGTTAAGATTCTGCCTGCATAATATTAGTGTGTGAATGGGAATGGAAGGGAGGAGGTAGGATAGAGAATGGGATAGTAAGTGGGGAAGGGAGCAGAAATATAGAGGGCTATAGGTTGGGGGAGGGTGTGGGATAACTGGGGAGTGTCATGGGCAGGATGTTGCTGGTGCTGATTAGCTCTCTGTTTCCAGAATTATCTCTGGTACTAATGTTCCCTCAAACAATTCAAGTGAGCCACTCTTCATCACTAATAACAGATGCTTTATTAGGGCTCCAAATTCAGGCCAAGATGCACTAAAGTCGTCGTTAGAGCCTTTCCCTACCGAATTCCATAGCGAATCGGTAGGGAACGGCTATGCATGAAGGAAAGGGAATGCAAATGAGCTGCTCGTTGCAGCTCACTTGCATTCCTCTAATCCCTCGTAAAAACCGTCGGGATAATCGGCCGGTAGAGAATGCGCAGAGCAGCCAAGCGTTATGCTGGCTGCTCTGCGCATGCCAAGGACGTAAAAAAAAACACACGTCCTTTATGGACGTCCTTGCCCCCCCCCCCCCCTGCCTGAGGTCGCTGCTGCCGCTCCCCCCTCCGCCCTGCATTGAAATCAGAACTTTACGCAGCCCCGGCCTCCCTCCCTCCCTTCCTTCCTTCCTTGAAATGACAGCTTCCCTGCCATCCTCTGCCCCCCCCCCCCCGTGGCCCCACCCTCACCGCCCCCCCTGAGGTCGTCGCCGCAACCGCTTTCCTTCTCCACCCACCCCCCTCCTGCCACCAGGCCCTCACAGCGCCTCTCACCTCCGTGTGTAGGCGCTGCACCGGCAACAACAGCTGATCGCCTATCTTCGGACTTCCCTTCTTTCCTCCCTGGCCTGCCCTCGTCTGACGTAAGTAACTCATTTCAATAGGGTTTCTACACAATTTGCTCATCTGCATTCCGTTTGCGTTAGCTGCTACCGTCGTCAGAAAAAAGTATTTAGTGCATGCCAGGGTTTACTACTTGCTCGTTAATGGCTCATTATTGGCTCGTAAAGTTTAGTGCATTTGGCCCTCAGTTTGGTAGCCATATTACCCTTTCAGTGTCGTGGCTTAAGTGTGTAATATTGCCTTTGGGCTTCCCTACTTTCAGACTACTACTACTAACAAACATTTCTAAAGCGCTACTAGGGTTACGCAGCGCTGTACAATTCAAACATAGAAGGACAGTCCCTGCTCAAAGAGCTTACAATCTAAAAGACAAGAGAACAATCTAAAGACAAGTGAACAATCTAGAGGACGAGTGAACAGTTAATCTGATAGGGTGGATAGATTGGGGCATTTTATATTTCTCGAGCAGTTAGGCGCCGAAGGCAGCATTGAAGAGGTGAGTTTTAAGCAGAGATTTGAAGATGGGTAGGGAGGGGGCATGGCGTATGGGTAAAGGAAGATTATTCCAGACATAGGGTGAGGCAAGGCAGAATGAGCGGAGCCTGGAGTTGGCAGTGGTGGAGAAGGGTACTGAGAGAAGGGCTTTGTCCTGTGAGCGGAGGTTGCAGGCGGGAACATAGGGGGAGATGAGGGTGGAGAGGTAGTGAGGAGCCGCAGACTGAGTGCATTTGTAGGTAAAGAGGAGGAGCTTGAATTGTATGCGATATCTGATCGGAAGCCAATGAAGTGATTTAAGGAGAGGGGTGATATGGAGTATATCGGTTTTGGCGGAATATAAGACGTGCAGCAGCGTTCTGAACGGATTGAAGGGGGATAGATGGCCGAGTGGGAGGCCGGTGAGGAGTAAGTTGCAGTAATCAAGGCGAGAGGTAATGAGAGCATGGACGAGAGTTCTGGTGGTATGCTCAGAGAGGAAAGGGCGAATTTTGCTGATGTTGAAGAGGAAGAAGCGACAGGTCTTGGCAGTCTGTTGGATATGCGCAGAGAAGGAGAGGGAGGAGTTGAAGATGACTCCGAGGTTGCGGGCAGATGGGACGGGGAGGATGAGGGTGTTATCAACAGAGATAGAGAGTGGAGGAAGAGGAGAAGTGAGTTTAGGAGGAAAGACAAGGAGCTCGATCTTGGACATGTTCAGCTTCAGGTGGCGGTTGGACATCCATGCCGCAATGTTGGATAAACAGGCCGATACCTTGGCCTGAGTCTCCGCGGTGATGTCAGGTGTGGAGAGGTATAGCTGGGTGTCATCAGCATAAAGATGATACTGAAAACCATGAGACGAGATCAGCGAGCCCAGACGAGCCCAGACAAGCCCTAGGCCCAGTGGGCCTGACTCCATTAAGGTTTGAGGGCCTCAACTTCCCCTTCCCTTTCTTCCTCCTCCTTTCTCTTTCTCCACAGAGTAAATTTGTACTGTTCACCAGTCCTTCTCCCAAACTTATCAGAAGTCCAATCATACCAAACAGAAAAACACAATTCTGGATTTTTATGCTCTAGCCATAAGCCCCCTTCCTCGCAGTGTTGTACTTAACACTGGCGATAACCTGGGTCCCGGCACAGGAGCAGGAAAGTGACAGACTGAGGGAGGAGCAGACACAGTAGCCCTGCCCCCACTGAGATTTTGAGAATTAAATATAAGAATCGAGATCATCCCAACTGCACATGTTACAGAACAATTCTGCGAAAACACATAATTGGACATTATATTTTATTTACAATTTTTCAAAATGCATTTTGTCACAATCCCAGGCTCTAAGCAAACTGTCACAGACTCAGGAACAGCGTGAGCTCTTGGGCTGTTATCGACACGTGGCAGCAACCGGCAAAACACTCCAACCAGGACTGAACTGGAGCAGACTAGAGGTGCAGGAAGCACACAAGCAGAACCATACCAGAAGTGCACAGAACACATAGGCTGTACTAAGACACAAACAGGACTGGACTGAACAGGCAGGACTGGAACAGACTAGAAGTGCACTAAGCACACAGACAGAAACAGACCAGAAATGCACAGAGCACACAAGCTGCACTAAGACACAAACCAGGACTGGACTAGGCAGGGAACACAGGGACAGAACGAAGTAAAACCAGAAGAGAAAACACTTAGGGGTCCTTTTACAAAGGCGCGCTGAAAAATGGCTTGCGGTAGTGTAGGCGTGGGTTTTGGGCGCCTGCCGATCCATTTTTTAGCACACTTGTAAAAAAAGGCCTTTTTTTATTTTTGCCGAAAATGGACATGCGGCAAAATGAATTTTGTCGTGCGTCCATTTTGGGTCTGAGACCTTACCGCCAGCCATTGACCTAGCGTTAAAGACTCGCGTGGTAACCGGATGGTAATGACCTACACGTGCCAAATGCCACTTCGCGAGCGTCTGTTATGCGCACCCGAAAATAACAAATACTTTTCAGGCGCGCGTATCGGACGTGCACCAAAAATGAAATTACTGCAAGAGCCACACGGTAGTCGGGCGGTAACTCCATTTTGGCACACGGGTGCATGTAAACGCTTACGCAGCTTAGTAATAGGGCCCCTCAAACGGGCCACAAGGGCGACCTGGAACTGATGCACACAGAGCTCTCTCATGCGGGCTGCAAGGCCCAACCAGAACCCAAACACAACAGCAGAAGGAAGAAGAAACTAGGCAGAGCTCTAGGTGAGGCAGACTACGCAGAGCACTAGGCAAGGCAGACTAGGCTGAGCTCAAGGCTGGGCCACATGGCCACACAAACACACAACAGAACAAACAGGCAATAACCAAGACAGAAGTGCTAACACTAGCACACAAAGAACCTGACGAATTAAGGCAAAAGTGCTAACCCTTGCACACAGACAAACAGAAGAACTCCGAAGGCAGAGCTCTAGGCTGGGCCACATGGCCACACAAACAAACAACAGAACAAACAGACAATAACCAAGACAGACAAGCTAACCCTAGCACACAGACAAACAGAAGAACTCGGGCAGAAGTGCTAACCCTAGCACACAGACAGAAGAACCAAGGCAGAAGTGCCACACTGGCACACTAACTAGGAAACAAGGCAGAAGTGCTACACAAGCACACCAACAAACCTGGAGACTTTTGGCTTTGCAAAGGCCTTGAATAAATGTCCTCAGCTTCCTTTTGAGGGCTTTCACTGATGATGTCACAACTTCAGGAAAGAGACTTGAAACACACTGAATACCAAAGTGAGGCTTGGAACACACAGGAAGTGGAAGCACTACAGGAAAGAGGCTTGGAACACACAGGAAGTGGCATCAGAGGCAACAATGTAAAGAAAAGAACAGAGTGGCGCCATCTCTAAAGCTGACCACTGGAAGGCAAGGTTAGGGTTACCATATGGCTCCAGAAAAAGGAGGACGGATTAAGCCAGCCGGGTTTTACTTCCATTGCTTTCAATGGAAGTAATTGAGCCAGCCGGGTTTTACTTCCATTGCTTGGAAAGCAATGAAAGTAAAACCCGGCTGGCTCAATCCGTCCTCCTTTTTCTGGAGCCATATGGTAACCCTAGGCAAGGTGAGACTGAAAAGTGGAGTCACGACCACAGTCGTGACACATTTCATAAATAGGAGAAGAAAAGGCTATATAAGAAAAGAATTAGAAGAAGAAATAAAGTACAAGGAATAAAATTATAATATCACTACTAGCCCACATTACTAGAAAGGAGAGAGCATTAGAAATATAAAAAGAAACCAAGGAAGAACTTTGTGCATCAGCCATTATCATCCTATTAGACACAAATTACCCCTCACAAGTTTACCAAAAAGAAATTGTTCCAAATGTATCAAATCCAGAAAACTATAATTGTCTTTAAAAGTCACAAGACACTTGCATATAACCTTTGTGCTTTTATAAAATAGGTTCCCAAATCTAGCCACAATAGCGCACAAATGCTGATGCCCAAATTTACATCTGCTCCAAAGAAGCATAAATTTGAGCATGTACTCTATGTTTATAATCATGCATTTTGTAAAGCATGAGCATACATCGCAACTCTACCCCCACTCCCTGTGGGTACTTTTCATTTGGCAGTTTTTAAAGAGAAAATATGTGTGTGTTTTCTCTTTGAAAACTCATGTAAACCATGTGGGGGAAAGTACATGTAAATTTTTCAGCAATATGAGTAGTTTTGTAAACTACCCTCAATTTCTGGATCATTTTGTGTTCTATTTTAGGATCATTAATGGCTAACCATAACATATAATAATAGTAATAATAATAACTAATCTTTATTTACACAAAGCTCAAAACAGTTTACATTTAGGTGGTAAAAAATAAAATAATTTGCTCAATTCAGCAATTACAGTAGCTAAAACATAAAAACATTGTAAATATTTTACAAATTGCCAAGTTTTCAAAGCTTTTCTAAATCTCAAATAATCTAATTTACATCTCAGATCACATGGCATAGAAGTCCATAAATTTGGAATCACTACACCTAAAAACCTCTTATGCGTAAGTTGCCTTCTGAAAATATCACCTGATGGTAATTCAAATTTGTTCAAATGTACTAACCTCTTAGATCTTAGACCAAATTTTGTGACATGATATTTTTCTAAATAAAATTGACATTCACCATACATATTAAAAATTAAGCACAAAATTTTAAAATCAATTTGTACCAACACTGGAAGCCACTGTAATAAATGCAACAAAGGAATTACTCTTTCCCATCTCTGTTTCTCTATTACAATTTTTGCAATAGTATTTTTGATTAATTGAAATCTCCGAATTGCAGTTTGAGAAGCACCAAAATACAGAGAGTTGCAGTAATCCAATGTTGTTAGTATAATGCATGTGCCATCTTTCTTAGCGTCCCTCCGGACCGGCCAGAATGTGACTGATGGGTTGTGCACGCCTTCCAACAGGTGGAGACTGAGAACTCTGACTCTAGGGAGAGCCAATAAGAGCCCTTGCCAGCTAGAGAGAGATCCAGTATTCTCGGTCTCCAGCAGGTGGAAAGTGATGACCCCTTCAGTCTCATTCCTTGCTATTTCTCTCTTTTTCCTTTATTGTTCTTTTTGTTTTTTTTCTGTTTAGTTTTGGTTTGATGATTGACAGAGAAGAACTCTATTTAGGGTATTTCTTCCTTTCTTCTATGCATCCAGGGTATTGCCTGGAGTTGGAGGCTAAGACCCGTGGGGTCTCTAGTAGCCTCAGGGGTGTAACTCGGGTGGCCAGGTCCCTCCCCCCCTGTCCTCCCTAGCATTGGAGTGATGCCCTGTTATTAACTGGTTGTGCCTCAGTCTCTTTGGGGGAAGAGCCCTGTAGGTAGGGAGAGGCAGCTGCTAAAAACAAATGAATTCAGTGATTAGCTGTTGCTGTGATGCAAGGCAGCTCCCTTTCTCATTTCTTTACGGCTGGCCATCCCTTTTCTTTTTGCTGCTTTCGGCGCGACAGTGTTTTAAAGAAGAAAATTAAGTCGGTTCCCAGCGTCATGGCAGACAAGTTTGTGCCAGCGGTGGTACTTCGGAGCAAGTGGTTGCTGTAAGTATTGCACCGCGGTGGATATCTGGTCAGAGGGAGGTGCAGGTACTTCAGAGTCGTCAAGGGGGGGGGTCCAATTTGGGCGTTTCGGATGTACAGTCGGCTCCGGTTTTGACGGGAAAAGCCGCCATCTTGTCTCCTCCGTTTGTCTCAGCGTCTCAGCCTGCTTCTTTGCCGGTGCCTCTAGCTTTGCTGCCTGTAGGAAGTCTTTCTGTTATGCCAGCAGGATCTGAAGGAGGGTTTCCTCCAGAATTTATCCTGCAGATGTATCAAGCCTTTCTGCTTCACAAATCTAACCCTCCTGAAGCTCCTATCAAAAGGCCTGTGGAGGGTCAGTTGGTCTTCTAAAAGACCTAGACGGTCCTGGGATCTGGAGGAGGACTTGACCTCTGATTCAGACCAGGAGATGCCATCTCTTGAGGAGCCAGAATTTATTGGAGGTGGGCCCAGATTACCTCTGACCAGTGGGTTCTAGAGGTTATTCGAGAAGGGTACACCTTAGAGTTTGCGCGTCCTCTACTAGACGCCTTCTTGGAGTCTCCCTGCCGCTCTCGTGTCAAGGATATGGCGGTCAGGGAAACTCTGCATAGGCTTCTCGACCTTCAAGCACTTTGTCCAGTTCCCTCTTCAGAGCTCAGGCAGGGTCAATATTCCATTTACTTCCTCGTCTCAAAGAAAGAAGGTTCTTTCAGACTGATCCTAGATCTCAAAGAGGTGATTGGTGCTCTTAGAGTGTCTTCTTTTCGTATGGAGACTCTTCAGTCGGTCACTGTGGCGTTTTGGGCTGGAGATTTTTTTACAGCGCTAGATCTGACAGAGGCCTATCTGCACATTCCTATTTGGACCGCACATCAACGTTTTCTGTGCTTTGCAGTGATGGGCAAGCATTATCAATTTCGGGCACTTCCCTTTGGTCTGGCAACCGCTCCTCATATGTTTACCAAGGTTATGGTGGTGGTGGCAGCGGCTCTCAGAATAGAGGGAATCCTAGTTCATCCTTACTTAGACAATTGACTGATCAAAGCAAAGTCGTATCAAGAGGGTATTCTAGTCACGGACCGAGTAGTATGCTTCTTGAAATCCCTAGGTTGGGTAGTCAAGTCACAGAAAAGTTGTCTGCAGCCGTCTTAGTCACTGGAGTATCTGGGGGTGTGCTTCAATACTTGGCAGGGTCGGATTCTTCTTCCCCCAGCCCATATCCTCAAGTGGCAGTCTCAAATTCACCTGTTGTTGCAGACCTCGGTACTGAGTGCAAGGTATTATCTTCAGGTATTGGGATCCATGGCGGCAACAATAGAGGTAGTGCCTTGGGCGAGGGCACACATGAGACCTCTTCAAAAGCAATTCGCCTGGCTCTCCAGGCGTTTCTCCACTTTTTGGGTGAATCGGTTCACATTATGTCGGACAATGCCACAGCAGTGGCCTTCATCAATCAGCAAGGAAGGACAAGGAGTTGTCAGTTGGAGCAGGAAGCGGCAGAGCTCCTGAATTGGGCAAAATTGCATCTGGTTGCTCTATCTGTGGCTCACGTAGCGGGCATAGAGAATGTTCAGGCAGACTTTCTCAGTCGAAACACTCTAGATCTCGGAGAGTGGGCCCTCAGGAAGGTAGCGTTTCAAACAGTGGTAGAGCGCTGGGGGCTTCTGATGATGGATATTTTTGCTTCCGCGTTCAATGCAAAGCTTCCTGTATACTTCAGTCGTCGAAAGGACCTCAAAGTGCTCCTTCAGCTTTGTCCGGATTGTCTTCTCTATGTCTTTCCACCGTGGCCTCTAATAGGGCATCTACTTCAGAAGATCAAGATGCACAGGGACCAGGTAATATTGGTGTCGCTAGATTGCCTCGCAGATCTTGGTACGCTGATCTTCGGCGACTTCTAGTCTGTTCTTCTCTCAGGTTTCCAGAGACTCTCGGTCTCCTAGGTCAGGGCCTGGTGTCTAATCCAGACCCGGGTCAATTTTGTCTTACAGCTTGGCTCTTGAGTGGGTGCGGTTGACAAAGAGATGGTACTCGGCGAGCGTGGTTACCATGATGCTTCAGTCAAGGCATCGGTCTACATCTCTTAATTATATAAGAACTTGGAGGATTTTTGAAGCGTGGTGGGCTGATTTGAGCATCTCTCCTTTTGCACATCTGTATAGCAGATTTTGGAATTCTTACAGTGGGGTTTTGACAAAGGTTTTTCACTGGCCTCCCTTAAAGTACAAATTGCTGCCCTGTCCTGTTTTCGGGGATGCATTCAGGGAAAGGTCTTTGCTAGCCATCTGTTTGTTGCCCAGTTTTTATGCAGAACGAACCTCATCCGTCCACCCTCCCTGTTGGTTTTTCTTCTGTGGAATCTTAATTTGGTGCTCTCGGTTCTTACAAAGCCGCCGTTTGAGCCTTTGGCTTCCTGTAATTTAAAAGACTTGACGCTCAAGACGGTATTTTTGGTGGCCATTGCCTCGGCTAGTCGAGTTTCAGAGTTTCAGGCTCTTTCTTATAAGTCTTCATTTTTGGAATTTGCTAAGGATCGGGTGGTATTGTGCTTCGTTCCTTCCTTTCTCCTTAAGGTCTTATCTCAGTTCCACTTGTCTCAGTCGGTGGTTTTGCCTGGACTCGGTTCTTCTTCAGGATAGGAGGATCAGCGTCTCTTGAAGTGTCTTGATGTCAGAAGAGTTCTGAAGCATTATTTGAAGTCTACAGAGGAATTTCGTAGGGCAGATCATCTGTTTGTTCTGATCAGGGGTTCATGTAAAGGATTCATTGCTTATAAACCTACTGTTTCTCGATGGCTTAAAGAAATTATAGCTTCTGCTTATCTTCTCTCCGGAAAGCCTATAGGGGTGAAGGCACACTCTACCAGAGAACAGGCGGCATCATGGGTAGAGCATTTTCTGGTGCCTCCTTTGGAAATCTGTAAGGCAGCAACTTTGTCTTTACATTTCTTTTTTCAAGACATTATAGGTTGAATGTACAGTGTTGTCAGGATGCAGTTTTTGGTACAAATGTTCTCACGGCAGGGTTACTAGTATCCCTCTCATGATCATACTGCTTTGTTACTTTCCATCAGTCACATTCTGGACTGGGCCAGAGGGATTATAAGGAATGAGAAATTAGTTCTTACCTGCTAATTTGCTTTCCTTTAGTCCCTCCCTCTGGACCAGCCCAGATCCTTCTCTCAGATTAACTTGTCTGTTTTGCTATTATTCTGAATGTTTGTTGTTGTTTTGGTTTTTTTTTTCACTTGGAGCTACGTTATACGTTTGCTGTTGCTTTGTTCTTTAAAAAAAAAAAAACAAGAAAGAAAGAAGTGCTCTACATATATTTGCATATCCAGCGGGCACATTCAGTAAGAGGCATGAACTCGATGTTAGCAAAGTGCCAGTGGCTGCTCAGGTTCACGGATGCACAGACGGTATTTCTGCTCTTTTCTTCTTCTGCTTTGTTTCAATAATACTGGATATCTCTCTAGCTGGCAAGGGCTCTTATTGGCTGTCCCTAGAGTCAGAGTTCTGTCTCCACCTGCTGGAAGGCATGCACAACCCATCAGTCACATTCTGGGCCGGTCCAGAGGGACTAAAGCAAATTAGGTAAGAATTCTACTTCTGCAAATAATTCACTGTGAAATATCTCCTGATATGATGAAAGAAACTTAGATTTACAAAAGATGATGAAACAGCGCAAATTTGAATATTCTCTTCTAAGGCTGTCTAGCCAAACTCCCAAACTTTTAGCTTTAACACGGAGAGTGGCTTTCTTTCCATCTAAAACAAACCCAGTCATAGGGGGTGGAATAGTTTTCCCACCTACCCACAAACTAACTGTTTTTTTCATTATTCAATTGTAACCACTATGTTTTATCGTCTGTTCGTTTGTTTGTTATGGTCATTTGATGGAGGCAAATAGATCAGAATTTTTTTGTACCTATGTAAGAATAATGAAAAATAATTTTAAAGCAAAATGTTGTGGAAAAGGTAGCATTTAGCAATGGGGTTTTTTCCCACTAGTATGTGTTGCACAGATACAATAAAAAGACTTTACAT
>NW_021963126.1:0-160000 GCF_901765095.1 Microcaecilia unicolor | reverse complement strand
TTAGCTTTTAAAATATGTCGGTTTTATGAATTTACTTCTGTTGTATTAATAGTTTGCACTGTTCAGGAAGAAATGCATTCCTTTGTATTTATATGGTGTACTGCATGCAGAGTCCGGCATCTTAGGGTTTTGTTTGTGGTCCAGTATTTGAAGAGGGTTTTTCTGTGTTCTGTATATATTGACCAAGGCCAGGTGTTCTGGTGGGACTGGAAGTTGAGCAGTATTGGTTGGTGTCGTGGCCCTGTGTAGGAAGATATTTGTTGACTCTCCTTCAGCCTTTTTGGACCCAGCTTAAAAATTAGTGAAAACTAATGACCTACAGGGTCATATCATGGCTCATACTGTCAGAGATACAGAGGTGTCAGTAGATCACTTGAGGTTGGCCTGCATAGAAAGTATTTTCAGACCTGCAACTTGGACATTCACATCACATTATTGCCTAGAACAGGACTCCCAACATGACTGGGTTGGCCAGACAGACCTCCAGAATTTATTTGGCTTTGCTTTCTAGATCTCCAGGAGGCATGCATGCATATACCGATTCTCCCTACACACAGAAAGTTCCTCTGCTTCCCCTGTGGAACTCTGTTCTATCAATACAAGGTTTTACCATTTGGCTTGGCTTCAGCTCTGCGAGATTTCTCTAAATGGCTGATAGTATTAGTCGCAACACTTCACAAGTGGGCCATGCATGTTTTCTCTACCCGAATTTATTTTATTTTATTTTTGTTACATTTGTACCCCGCGCTTTCCCACTCATGGCAGGCTCAATGCGGCTTACATGGGGCAATGGAGGGTTAAGTGACTTGCTCAGAGTCACAAGGAGCTGCCTGTGCCTGAAGTGGGAATCGAACTCAGTTCCTCAGGACCAAAGTCCACCACCCTAACCACTAGGCCACTCCTCCACTCTGGTTAATCAAGGCAGCCTCCATTCTGACCACCATAAGGCTTCTAGAACTCCTTGGATTTGTGATCAATTACCCCAAATCACATCCGCAACCATTTCAGCCCTTAGCGTTCATAGAGGCTGTCCTTGATACTATTCAGGGCTGAGCCTTCCTTCCTCAATCAAGGGCAAATAACACACCTTACCACTCAGTTGTTCAAGTCCACCCAAGTATCTGCTTGTCAGATGCCCTGCCTACATGGTCATACGGCTTTAACAGTCCATATAACACTATTGGCTTGTCTTCACTTCCGAATTCCTCAGTGGACATTCTCCTCTCAGTGGTACCAAGCCAGCCCATATTCTAATTACTCCACAGCTATGCCACTCTTTCTACAGTGCTGGATGGTGTCCCAGAATCTCACCTGGGGTCTTCTGTTTCAACCTCTTCCACGTTACAAGGTTCTCACCACACATGCTTCCGTGACAGGGTCCTTGGTCCCCGGTGTGTGGAGACTGGCAAGATAAACATCATATCAACCTCCTGGAGTTTCAAGCTGTTTGGAACACTCTCAAAAACTTCCAGGACCATATCCTCAAGTAGTACTTGTTCGCATGGTCAACCAACTAGCAATGTATTACCTGAACAAACAGGGAGGAACAGGTTCTTACCATCTCTGTCAAGAAGCAATCCAGATATGGACTTGTATGCTTCTCAAAACACCTCTGTAAAAGCTGTTTACCTAGCTAGCAAACAGAATGCTGTAGTAGATAAAATGAGCAGAGCCCTTCAACTTCACAAGAGGTCCCTCAGCACCTCTGTATTTCATCAAATATTTCAGCAGTGGGTACCCCACCTCTTCACTTCTCAGAACAACAAACTTCACTGCTTTGTTCCAAAATATATGCTTCCAACCATATAGCCCCAGATGCCTTCTTGCTCCACTGGGGAATGGACCTTCTATACAGTATGCTTTTCCCCCCATTACCTCTCATAGGGCAAACTCTTCTAAAACTGCTTCAAGACCAGGGGGACCATGATTCTAATAGCTTCCTACTGGCCATATTTTATTTATTTGATAACATTTGTATCCCACATTTTCCCACCTATTTGCAGGCTCAATGTGGCTTACATAATACCGGAGAGGCGTTATCATCCAGGGAGCCATTAAAGTTGAATCCTTTTCCAACACAGAATGAGGGACTCCTCTGTCCAGATCCTTACTCTCTAGCCCTGATGGCTTGGTTCCTGATGACATAGATTTACGTTCCTTAAACCTTCCAGGCGCAGACTCTAAAATACTCTTAGCCTCTAGGAAACCTTGTACATGAAAATGTTACCATTTAAAGTAGAAAATATTTTGGTGTGCAGTGATAACACTCGATCCTACTACATGCTCTCTGCTTACTCTTATGGAGTACCTTCTCCACCTTTCAAATTTTAGCCTCAAATCTAACTCAGTCAGAGTACATTTTAGTGCCATCAATGTTTTTCTTTCTAAAGTTGATAATAAGCCAGGTTCAGTTCATCCCTTAATAGATTCAGGAAAGGTTTGCTTCATACCAAACCTCCTATCCAGTGGCATGGGGTGTCAATGTCATCCTAACAGCTTTAATGAAACCTCCATTTGAACCTCTTCATTCCTGTTCTCTAAAGTTCTTCACATTTAAGGTAGTGTTCTTAATAGCTCTTACTTCTGCCAGAAGAGTCAGAGAGCTTCAAGCCCTTGTGGCAGACCAGTCTTACACTAGGTTCTACCATTACAGGGTTGTTCTCTGAACCAACCCCAAATTCCCTACTAGACTGGTATCGGAGTTCCATCTCAATCAGTCCATTGTACTACCTGTCTTCTTCCCTAAACCACACTGTAATCTTGGAGAAGCAGCGCTGCATACCTTAGACTGCAAACATGCTCCTGCATACTATCTAGAATGTACAAAACTTCATAGGAAGTCCTCCCAGCTTTTTGTATCCTTTGACTCTAATAGGTTGGGGATTCCCATCACCAAACACAATCTCAATTTGGCTGGCTGGCTATCTCCTACATGTCTAGAGTAGCCTATTTCTGCTTTCCCTCCATTGAAGACATTTTCAAGGTGGCTACGTGGTCTTCTACCCACATCTTCACTACTCACTATTGTCTGGAGCAGCATTCCAGGTGGGATAGCTGGTTTGGACAACCGGTCCTGCAGAGTCATTTTATTAAGTCAGCTTTGCCTCTGGGCCTTTTTTCCACCAGGCTCACTATCTACTTGGTTACAAAATTTATTTTTATTGTGAGCCTGGTAGTTAGTGAGACCCACATGTGAGAGCATTATGCCTGCTTGTTCTCAGAGAAAGCTAAGATACTTGCTTACCTGTAGCAGGTGTCCTCTGAAGGCAGCATCCCTCCCACCTCCTCTTGGAGTTGTCTTCTTGGATTTAGTACTGTACTGTTGGTAGAGCAGGATGGCACCCGTGCATTTGCAATGGGGACACTGTCTCAAAGATTTAAAGTGACAATGCACTTAATAGTATCTGCACCGGGCTCCTTAGATGATGTCACCCATATGTGAGAAAATATGCCTGCTGTCCTCGGAGAACACCTGCTACAGATAAGTATCTTAGCTTTCTGTATGGCACCTGTGAATGATGTGCAAACCCTGTGTGTGGGACTGCTGCATGTGAGAAGGGAAATGCATGGGCAGAACTTTGGACTTATGTCTGAGTTCTAGGAAAGCTGTTCCTTTCCAGCTACGTACAATTAAATCACCCACTTGTGTGCCTGCTCAACAGAACATGTGTTTTGTAGTTAGGACTTTCATTCTGTCTAGTACTCTATACCAGAAACAGTACAAGGGATGGCAGTATAAAAAGGAATATATCAATATGCCAACTTAAATTTTTCATTTTAAGCTTAGGTTTGTTTCAAAGTATTTTATATCTACATTCCTGGGCTCAGTCCAAATATGATCTATAAATTGAGTTTCTAACGAGTAGGAGTCAGCAATAAATTTATATACAGTGCAGAAATAGCTTTTCATATCATATCATTTATATATATAGATTTATATATATATATATATATATTTGTTTGTTGCATTTGTATCCCACATTTTCTCACCTATTTGCAGGCTCAATATATATACATATACACAGTGCAATCCGCTTAAGTGCAAGGGTCTGGGACCAAAAAAATGCATGCAGTTAACCAGAGCGTGCACTTAACCATTGTGACCCAAAGAAACTTGACATCTGATAAACATATGTACAGTACTGTTTATTATTATACGTACAGTATACAGTCGCAGTTAACTGACATTAGGCTTACTTGAAGTAATCAATTATAGTCCTGTGTACACTCTTGGGTCTGTGAGTTCCATAGACTACGTCTGCCAGACGGTAAAAATGTCATAGCACTGACATCCAGTGGCCTCCAGATAGGCCCGCACGGTGTTGAGACTCTCCAGCGCTCTTCCAAAAGTGACAGGAGAAGGTTGTTGAATTTCATCAGTATGTGCCTCGCTGCTCATTTCTTCATCTGTTTCATCATCAGCCGTTGTTGCCTGCATGTAAGCGCATATCTCGACATCATTGCTGTCTTCAGCTGTTTGTAGATCGTAATCAACAGCTACGTAGCGATGGAACTCCTCTTCAGTAACACGGGCTGGGATGTCAATAACCTCTTCATCTGACACGTTTGCAGCTGCATCTGTTTCGTCCCTCTCCACATCCTTAACAAAGCTTGCCCGCTTGTAGCAGTTCACAATGGTTGCCTGTGTAACATGATTCCAGGCTTCTTTCTGCATATGTAGGGAATCCAACAGTGATAGATTACAAGCCAGTTCAACAGCCAGTGGCGTAGCCACAGGTGGGCCTGGGTGAGCTAGGACCCACGTACTTAGGACTCAGGCCTACCCAACAGTAGCACACATTTAGCGGTAGCTGGTGGGGATCCCAAGCTCCGCCAGCTGAAGACATCCCCCTGATAGTAATTAAAACACTGCTCTCCACGATACTGGCACCTGTGCATGCTCAGTTTTCAGCGCATGCCTACTGCAGACTGCCAAGGTGGAAAGAAGCGTTTTCCCGCCAGCTCAGATATTTTTCTGGTGGTTGGGAAGAACACTTGGTGCCCACCCATTTCTTGCCTAGGCCCACCCAAAATCTGTTGTCTGGCTACGCCCCTGTCAACAGCACGTTTATCCTTGCCAGTCTGGTCATCCATAACGCTCATCAGATGACGTAGCACAAGAGCCCGATAATGTTGTTTGAATTTTGCTTTTATGCCGTGATCCATAGGTTGGATCAGAGAGGTAGTGTTTGGTGGTGGAGTCTTTCCTGCAGAGGAGCGGTCTTGAACCAATCATTTAAGCGAATCTTGCACTTATCAGTGGTGCGCTAAACCGGTTTGTCCCATAGAAATTGATGGTGCCAAAAATGGGACCGAAGTACGGCATGCAGTTAAACAGAGCATGCGCTTATCCGACGTGCGCTTAAATGGAGTGCACTGTATATAACCCCAAGTGTGTGCTAATATAGTTGTGTATGTGTGTTTCTAAACAAATATTATAATACTGAGATATATATAAAACTGTTCTATATTGAAATTATCTAAGCTGCTTTGATCTTATTCGAAAGACAACAAATGACTTGCAAGGTCACTGCTTTAACTCTTGGTGGCCATTTTGAATCGGTGCTGAGGGAAAGACAGTCTACAGATGCGCTGGGCAAGAAAGAGGGGGCTCTTTCCTGCCCCGAAGTCGTCCCTAGACCACCAGGGCACCACACTAAGGGAGGGGAGGGGTAGTGGGTGGAGGGAGGCTGGAAAATTGGAGAGAGGATCTATATGGGGGGAGAGAGGGAAACTGGCTTTCTTTGGGGGGGGGGAGGGGGGTTCGACAGGGGGAAGGTCATGTGTTCTTTAAACTCTGCCACTCTCTCATTTAGGGGCCTCTCTCTCTGATTTCTGGTGCTTGGCAAGCAATATTTTCACTTCTGTGATTAATTTGGGGGTCAATCTGTACTCATCTCTCCTCTCTTCCCTTCCTACTCTAGACCCAGCAAGCATCGATGAGGGTCTTTTGCCCAATTTTCCCTCATCCTTTGTTATATTTTCACCCGAACCTTATCCCAAAACAGTGTTATGATTGGAACACTTATGATAGGAGTGTCCAGGGTCCCTTTCTTCCCCCCCCCCCCCCCCCCCCAGTTACGCCATATTCCCCCTTTTCCACCTTTCTCTTTTTTTTTTCTGGCATCCAGTGTACTCTGTGGATAAGGTTGAACTACAGTTGTTTATAATTTGTTACAGGAAAGCAGTAATTCTACATATGTACAAGTCAGGTTTAAATCTGTCACTGTCTTCCATCCCAGTTTCCATGTTCAACCAACTGCCCCATGCCTCTATGTGACCTTGCTTCCCATTTCTACCTCCCCCATAACTCTGTAGACCTTGGATAACATTTTGCACCAAATTTGAACAGAACTGTCTCTAGCTGGGTAGGTATTCTGTCAGTTGTTTCCAGGTGTCTGTTCCCAGTAAGAAATGCTGCAACTAAAAGTAGGGGTAAACGAGGATTTTCATAGCAAGATCTTGCAATTGGCTAAGTATCAAAAGATGCTCCTGATATAAAAGATCTTTGCACTGCTGTATCTCAATGGCATTCAGCACTTCACAAAACTTGTCAGTCCTGGATGATAGTCTCTGAGCTTACTCGCTAGAAAGGTTTTATCCTCTAACTGATTTTCCACCTTTTTAATCTAGCAGCACACTGACAAGGTCCAAAAATTGTCAAACAGCATCAGTGTTTTTTAAGGATATATATTTTATCATTTAACAAATGAGTATTAAAAATTGTGTTTAAAGTTCAATAGTGACATTTTTAATAATTGTGTTATATTTATAGTTGAATATTTTTTATTGAAGACACAAGATGGCGAAAGGGCAACAATACACTTCAAAGATAATGACATTAACCACAAATAACATACATTCAAAAACAATTTTAAAGTGAATACCCCCACCACAGAGCTGGTGGTGAGCACATCTCTTCACTGCATCCAATCTATAGGTCTATAGACGGTAGACCTAAATTCCTTTATTTATTTATTTTTTTATTTCTCTTTATTGTTGTAACAGCCATATATGAACATATACATTCCACAATAAGGAGGTAACCCCCCACCATTGGCATAATAAACAACTAAACAACATTAATCCAAGCTATCAGGTACCTCCCTGCCCGCACACCACAGAAGCCACTGACCATTTTATTCTTATACCTATACTACCCTTCAGGCATCCCCCATGCACTCTCCTCTCATACTAACCCTCTTCCCATCGAACTCTATGAACCTCCCTCCTCCCATCTTCCCCCCTCCCCTCACTATAGAAGTACCTTATACATCTTGCGACACAGGCATATTCAGGAACTTAATCCATAACCCTGCATATTGTACACATTCTACTTTGTATGATTTCTGATACAGCATCCTATATAATAAAACTCACCCTCAACATTCTGAAGACACTGACGTCAGTGAAGCCAAGCCACTGACGTCACTTCCTTCAACACAGGTTCGAAGGGTTCATGGTGGTGAAGCCACCGAAATCGCCAAGTCGCTGGGCCCCGCCCTCGCATCAAACGTGATGACATCGAGGGTGGAGCAATGGCGTCACACACCGAGGGCGGAGCAATGGCGTACGGTGCGTGGAGCAATGGCGTCTGAACAACCAAGGGGTCGGTAGGTACGTAGGGAGGAAGGGAGAAGGGGGGGTGTTGGGGAGGAAAATCTTGCTAGCGCCCGTTTCATTTAGTCCAGAAATGGGCCTCTTTTACTAGTACTTTCATAATTAGCTAGCTCCACCATTTTCGCCTTCCACCCAGCGAACGGTACTTCTTCCTAGCTGATCCAGTGATGTAGTATTGCTTTCTTCACTGCCACAGTTGACATATATAGAAATCTCCGTTGAGCCAAGGAGAACCCCTGATTGATTAAATCTGACTGGTCACCCAGCAACAACGCCAGATAAGACCATTCCACCGTGGACTGCAATGCCCCATTGATAACCTGAAAGGCTCTATTCCAAATTGACAGTTTTGGGCACTCCAGAAATGCATGTAGAAAGGTGTCTACCCCCTGACCGCATTTGTAGTATAGGTTGGTGTCCCATAATTTCATTTTCATTCCTTTCTCTCTTGTAATATATCCCCGATGTAGAATTTTAAATTGGATCTCTTGTATGTCTGTGGTTTTAACCATCTCATACAACGTTTGGAATAGTTTTTGAAAAGTGGGCCGTGTGTAATGTGTGCCTAGTTCCTCATTCCATTGGAGAACAAGTCTCTCTAATAGTCTCCCACCAAGTACACATTTTATAGAACTACCCTTGTAATGACATCACAGCGAAATGGGACACAATCTGAATGTCATACAGTTTTCACTATGCAATAATCTGGTTAACATTTGTGATGAGAGCTAGCAAACTGCCATGGGAACACACACATCAAACCCAAGGACTCACTATAACTTGAGCCTGTTAACAATGTATGGCCAAGTTAAAGCATCTTTAAAAAAATGTAGTATGAAGGATCCATTAACTCCCTCATGGTATCTGGGTACACAAACGGGGGAATATAGCCTGTCTGTTTTTTTCCCTCATCTTCTTTCCTATAGTGGTCAGTGGCAGCGGGTGGTGATTCATACAGCCTGCTTGCGCCAACACAAACCCTCTCTCTGATGCTTCCCACCTATGCAGAAGCAGGAAGTTTGTCGGAGATAAGACTTGGGTTCGATGCTAAACAGGCTGTCTGAATCACTGCCTGCTGCTGCCGACTGCTACAGAAAAAAATTTATAATGCCGGGTTGCTGGCTGGGGATGGGACAGGAGTGACAGAAAACTCCCGTGGCACATCTGGGGAGCAGCCGTGGCACACTGGTTGAAAAATGCTGCTCTAACTATTGTGTGGACTGTTCCCACTCATGAACCAATGGGGTAAAAAAATGGTGTCTTTACATCAATCCCTGGCTCTGTCTCTGACCCCTGATCCCTTATTTCCTTTCTCACATTCAAAAATTGACAAAAGCGCTAGTACTGCTTTTTCCAAACAAAACCAATGTATTGCCAGATCTGCCCTATAATGTGCCCAACACTGCTTGATAGAGGTGTAGGTTTGAGAAACCCAGCCCTCCCCTTTCCTTAGCTAGTATCAATCTCTGCAAGCTTACTTTGATTTTTCCTATTCCACAGAGAATGTTGAACCAACTTCTCCCATTGTCTGTGCTAGCCTTTGGAAATTTTAATGGGTAATTGGGCTTAATGCTTCTGTAAATCTCCCATAGTTGAGCTGGTATAAAATATCTAAATTGTTAGAAATATAAATTCTCAGACACCTAATCCCCTTGGTTTCTAACTTAAAAGGGAAGTTACTAATTTCCCCTGGGGACATGTTGAAACTTAGAGCTTCTGTCTTATGTTGATTTTAAACCCTGAAATTGTTCCCAAGTCTCCAACACTAAGGCCTGGAGGTCAGTCATAATCATCAGTATAACTTATATTCTTTCTCTTGCACCACTATGAGGCCAATGTCGGTGGTCATCCTCATCCAAGCTGCCAAAGCAAAGTGTGTGGGGGGGGGGGGGGGGGGGGAGGGGGCATGGGGCAGCCCTGTCTTGTGCCATGACTCAGCAGAAATTATTCTGACTGTACCGCATTTACAACTATAGAACTCTGAGGGTCCTGATATAACACCCACACTTAAGTTGCAAAGTTTTCTCCCAGCTGTTTGTTGCAGGACTTCAAATGGGAAGCAGGGACTGTCCTTCCCACGTTTAAACTTGTACAGCGCTGCGTAACCCTGGCAGCACTATAGAAATGCTAAGTAGTAGTAGTAGTAGTAGAAGGACCACTTGACCCTGTCGAAGGCCTTCTCAGCATCTAACTCCATACATACTGCTTTCTCCCGCGGCGCCTCTGCTGGAGAACATTGACCAGGTCGAGTGCCACCCCTTTCACAAATTCTGTTTGGTCAAGATGAATCAACTTCAGCAGTATGCCTTTCTATTCATTAAAGAAAATCTTAGCAAAGGTCTTCATATTGCTATTTAATATGGGCTATAATAACTTTGCACATTTTGTATTGTCCGTATCTGTTTTTGGTAATACCACAATACCTTGTACATGGAAGGGAGGTAAGCATTCACCATTTAGAATGTCATTAAACAATCTTGTGAGCAACTCAGACTTGTGAGCAGAGAATCTTGTGGATTTCACTCAGAAAGCCATCCTTGTCCGGTGCTTTCCCCTTTGATAATGCCTGGGTTTATTCAGAGCATCTCGCTCCAGTTCTAACATACTAGGAAGCCCTGACTCAGCTACTTAGCTCTTTATCAGCTCCTCTGAGCAACAATGCTGAGAGGTATACAGTGGGGGAAATAAGTATTTGATCCATTGCTGATTTTGTAAGTTTGCCCACTGACAAAGACATGAGCAGCCCATAATTGAAGGGTAGGTTATTGGTAACAGTGAGAGATAGCACATCACAAATTAAATCCGGAAAATCACATTGTGGAAAGTATATGAATTTATTTGCATTCTGCAGAGGGAAATAAGTATTTGATCCCTCTGGCAAACAAGACCTAATACTTGGTGGCAAAACCCTTGTTGGCAAGCACAGCGGTCAGACGTCTTCTGTAGTTGATGATGAGGTTTGCACACATGTCAGGAGGAATTTTGGTCCACTCCTCTTTGCAGATCATCTCTAAATCATTAAGAGTTCTGGGCTGTCGCTTGGCAACTCGCAGCTTCAGCTCCCTCCATAAGTTTTCAATGGGATTAAGGTCTGGTGACTGGCTAGGCCACTCCATGACCCTAATGTGCTTCTTCCTGAGCCACTCCTTTGTTGCCTTGGCTGTATGTTTTGGGTCATTGTCGTGCTGGAAGACCCAGCCACGACCCATTTTTAAGGCCCTGGCGGAGGGAAGGAGGTTGTCACTCAGAATTGTACGGTACATGGCCCCATCCATTCTCCCATTGATGCGGTGAAGTAGTCCTGTGCCCTTAGCAGAGAAACACCCCCAAAACATAACATTTCCACCTCCATGCTTGACAGTGGGGACGGTGTTCTTTGGGTCATAGGCAGCATTTCTCTTCCTCCAAACACGGCGAGTTGAGTTCATGCCAAAGAGCTCAATTTTTGTCTCATCTGACCACAGCACCTTCTCCCAATCACTCTCGGCATCATCCAGGTGTTCACTGGCAAACTTCAGACGGGCCGTCACATGTGCCTTCCGGAGCAGGGGGACCTTGCGGGCACTGCAGGATTGCAATCCGTTATGTCGTAATGTGTTACCAATGGTTTTCGTGGTGACAGTGGTCCCAGCTGCCTTGAGATCATTGACAAGTTCCCCCCTTGTAGTTGTAGGCTGATTTCTAACCTTCCTCATGATCAAGGATACCCCATGAGGTGAGATTTTGCGTGGAGCCCCAGATCTTTGTCGATTGACAGTCATTTTGTACTCCTTCCATTTTCTTACTATGGCACCAACAGTTGTCTCCTTCTCGCCCAGCGTCTTACTGATGGTTTTGTAGCCCATTCCAGCCTTGTGCAGGTGTATGATCTTGTCCCTGACATCCTTAGACAGCTCCTTGCTCTTGGCCATTTTGTAGAGGTTAGAGTCTGACTGATTCACTGAGTCTGTGGACAGGTGTCTTTCATACAGGTGACCATTGCCGACAGCTGTCTGTCATGCAGGTAACGAGTTGATTTGGAGCATCTACCTGGTCTGTAGGGGCCAGATCTCTTACTGGTTGGTGGGGGATCAAATACTTATTTCCCTCTGCAGAATGCAAATAAATTAATATACTTTCCACAATGTGATTTTCCGGATTTAATTTGTGATGTGCTATCTCTCACTGTTACCAATAACCTACCTTTCAATTATGGGCTGCTCATGTCTTTGTCAGTGGGCAAACTTACAAAATCAGCAAGGGATCAAATACTTATTTCCCCCACTGTATAATTGTTCATTAAATTTCTGAAATTCTGTCGTAATCTCCTTCTGACCTGGAGTGGAGAAGTAGCCTAGTGGTTAGTGCGGTGGACTTTGATCCTGAGGAACTGAGTTCAATTCCCACTGCAGCTCCTTGTGACTCTGGGCAAGTCACTTAATCCTCCATTGCCCCTGGTACAAAATAAGTACCTGAATATATGTAAACCACTTTGAATGTAGTTGCAAAAACCTCAGAAAGGCAGTATATCAAGTCCCATTTCCCTTTCCCTTTAATTTGCCCAACCCTCCTTTCTATTCTGTCAATCCATTTAGCATTCTGCTTTGCAGAACAGCTTCCCACTCTATTTTCATATTCCAAATAATCCCTTGTAGTTTTTCTGAAGTAGATATTCCATTTTATACATATCACTTAAGTTTAACCACTCTGCTAACACTTCCTGCTATATCTCAGGTTTGAACAACAGGTATAAGTTGGCCTGCGACCCTGCTTTTTTGGCCATCCTCCCAACTATGGATATGACCCCAGAAACTATAGTGTGATCAAATATTGACTAGATGTATGGTTAGCTTGTAGCAGGAGCCCCGACTTTTCTGTAAACAGATAACCAGATCTGGAATAGGAGTCATTTAGAATAAAAAGTGTATTCACATCCCCACAGACTAAACACCCACCATACATCCTCTCTATTTTCTCTCCTTTTTGTAAGGTCATCCCTGCCCATAGCACAATTCATGCCCCCTCCCACAATCAACTTTTCCACTAGCTTAGAGTGAATGGTGCAAAGTGCTGTCTTGTAAGAATTACCCTTAGGGCCATTTGGTACATACAGGATTAACAAGGGTAACTTCACACTTATCGATTCTCCCTAACATCCATGTGCATCTCCCCTGATTATCTCCTCCCCTATCATGGATGAGAGATACTTCCTGACCAATAAAACTACTCTTTTTTTTTTAGAGCCCTAGCAGGAATTTTGCACCTCATCCATCCGCCCCCCCCCCTCCACATACACAACACACATTGTAAATTCCTATTATCCTTCAACTGTTTAAAACCCTTTTTCTTTTAATTGGGTGACAGAGACCTCATATGTTCCATGTAGCAATATTATATTTAGTTCTCACCATCTAAAATCCGTCTGTGCTGTAATGCCGACTTCTTTTTTATTTTATTTTTTTTATTTTCAAATTTGTTTATTAAGTTTCCAAACTGAAGTAACATTGAACATGTTAAGTACATAATCTCAGCTTAATATCTTCTCTAACATACATTGAAATATAGGTCTAGCTCTACCGCTAGTCCTATAACACTTCTACTATGACTTCTTGAATGACCTATATCTATATCTCCAAGCTTAACAAGTTGTCTTCTACTACTAACAAATTTAACTTCTACGTTCACTGTAGCTCTTTTCCTTCCCCTCCCTCCCCCTTCCCGCCCTAGAGTGATGTCCACTATTCTCATATGACCAAGTGACCATTTCTCACATGTTTAAGATACATCCTCTACCCCCTGAAGGTATTGTCCACCAAAATGGGGTCCATATTCGAAATAAATCTTTATCCGTAAATCGTAATGCCAACTTCTTAAGTTCCCCAATGCCCCTTCCTGGATCAATTTTTCCCAGAGGTTGCCCCATCCTTATTCTCCCCCTTTGCTCTCCATCTATCCTCCTCCACATTTTCCCTCTCCCCAAATTATTCTTCTCTATGGAGCTAGCCTCCCTCCACCACTCCTCTTTCTGACATCCCTCTGATACCGCCTTTATCAATATCACTCTTCCCCAATATGATCACCTCAAACTACTCATTCTCAGTTTATGAGCGCTGGCTGCTTACTGCCCAGTTAGCGCGTGAGCCCTTACTGCTAAGTCAGTGGATGGCGATAAGGTCTCAAGCCGAACATGGATGCAAGCTAGTTTTAATTTTGTTGCACGTCCATCTTCAGCCACAAAAAAGCGCCTTTTTTCCAGTTGTGCTGAAACAAATGACCTGCGCATGTCCAAAACGTGCCTACACCAGTGCAGGCCACTTTTAGGCATCCCTTAGTAAAAGGGCCCCTAAATATGTAATACTTGGTAGCAATAATAAAATATTGATGGGATATTCACATAGCAAGCAGCCCGAACCAACAGATTTATTTTCCATTGAACATAATTAACTTTGTATGAACTTGATGGCTAATAGTGTGCTGAACTAGACAATGTTGGCACATTTAGACTGATTCTGGACTTCTGCATTAAGGTAGCTCTGCCCTCCTTATTCAATATCTGTCTTTTAAATAGTTGTAGTAAAAAATATCAAGTGCATTTTTTTATACCACTGCAAACTACAGAACAAAAGAAGCAAGTTCCCACATGCCATCTTTTTCTTTTGATGTAGGCACAGGAAAAGATTTTAAATGCTACCAGGTTTTAACCTAATTTGTGTTTAATGTGGGATATGTCATAAGTAAATAAATAGAAACTCTGAATGTTAAGCACCCGATTCTCATAACATGATATCTATTTTAGTGGCCCTTTACCAGGAAAAAAAAAATCTCTGCATGAATATAACACATGCTGGGCTGTCCCTATAAGCAGTCCCTCTAAATGACACACCGATTACAATTTATAACAAATTACTACTCTACCTATGAAAAGTTATTCCTTTATATACTTCCTCTGTATACATCTGTATGCTGCACAAGCTGGCATGTTTGAAAACATAAGTGAGATTAAATAAAAATGTTACTAATAATAAAGAACGAAAACGTGGATGCAGCAGCTCATAAGTTTGTTTGCTTGGTTTTGAGTGTACACAGAACGAAAACTGCATAGGGAAGGGGAAACAGACTAACCTAATTGGCCTCAACGTTTAGACATCGCTTTTGGGCTCATTTTCAAAAGACAAAAACGTCCAAAATCAGCATTTTTGAAACCTAGATTTAGACGTTTTTCTATGAAGACCGCCAGAAGTGCGTCCAAATGTCAAGGGGGAGTGCCAGGGGTGTGTTCAGGGTGGAACTTGGGTGTTCCTAAGACTTAGACATTTTTCAGCCATAATGGAACAAAACAAAACTGTCCAGAACTAAAACGTAGACATTTTGAGCTAGACCTGTTTTTATTACGAATAAGGCACAAAATGGTGCCCTAAATAACCAGGTGACCACTGGAGGGAATCAGGAATGACCGACCCTTATTCTCCCAGTGGTCACTAGCCACCTCCCATCCCCCCCAAAATGTGATAAAAAACATTACTTACCAACCTCTATGCCAGCCTCAGATGTTATACTCGGGTCCATTAGAACATCATGCAGGTCCCTGGAGTAGTCTAGTGTTGGGTGCAGTGCACTGCAGACAGGTGGACCCAGGCTCCTACCTCCCCCTATCTGTTACACTTGAGTTTTGGAGGGCTTACAGTTTCCACCACACCACCCACTGTACCCACATATAGGTGCCCCCGTCACCTGTAAGGGCTATGGTAGTGGTGTACAGTTGGGAGTAGTGGGTTTTGGGGGGCTCAGCACACAAGGTAAGGGAGCAATGGTGAGATGTGTACCTGGGAGTATTTTATGAAGTCCATTGCAGTGCCCCCTAGGGTGCCCTATTGCTGTCCTGGGATGTCAGGAGGACCAGTCTACTAAAAATGCTGGCTCCTTCTACATCCCAATGGCTTGATTTTGTGTGTTTTGCACTTGGACCTGTTTTTTTTTTTTTCTGATTTATAATTTTTATTATTTTATATATACTTATACAGATAAATACAACTGCAAAGTGTAATACAGCCACAATTGTAATAACTTTACAAACTTAGGAAAAAGAAAAACTTTTGTTCAATTATTTATATAACATTGGCTTCCTTAGACCACAATGTAAAGATTAGGGGGGGTAGGAATTAGTGAAGTGTATTACACAATATCACATATTAAACAAGAAAAACAGTG
Source organism: Microcaecilia unicolor (assembly GCF_901765095.1). Taxonomy (NCBI): domain Eukaryota; kingdom Metazoa; phylum Chordata; class Amphibia; order Gymnophiona; family Siphonopidae; genus Microcaecilia; species Microcaecilia unicolor. The sequence goes on along the minus strand of NW_021963126.1, from coordinate 144,193 downwards.
ACACTGTTATTCCCATACTTCTTATCTCTAAGCTTGTTTGGTATCTAAGAAGTTCTGAAGCTGATCAGGCATATAATATATATATTTTGTTTGATTTATCCTGATAACACATTTACAAGGATACGCAAGAAGGAAGGAACCTCCAATTTCCAAAATTTTTGACCTCATTGACAGAAACTTTTTCCTTTTTTCCTGTGTTATTTTAGTCACATCAGGATAGAGCCAGATCTTCTGGCCTACAAACATGCGGTTGGTTGATTTAAAATAAAGTCTCATTACTGCATTTAAGTCCTGCTGGAAAACAAAAGAGACTATCAACGTTCCTCTTTCCATCACGTTTGTAATTGATTGTTCCAAAATGGCTGTGACATTTTGTAAGTCCACTGAGTCTTCTCCCTCTACTTTGTTCATTGTATTTGAAATGTAATAAATTTTATTCAAAGGAGGCAATATTTCTTGGGGAAAATTCAAATTTTCTTTCAAAAATCTGCAAAACATATCATTTGGAGAGACTCCCAACATTCTAGGAAAATTTAATAGTCGAAGGTTTAACCTCCTGTTATAGTTCTCCATTTGTTCCATTTTTCTTCTAATCTCAATACTATCTTTAATCACAGCCACTTTGAATTCTTCCGTTTGCTTAGAGTCTGTCTGTAAGGCCTCAATTTTCTTTGAAAAATCCTGGTTAGCTACTTCCATAGAGTTCTTCACTTCCTGTACCGATAAATTTAATGTCTTTACCTCATCAGAAGATTGTTTCAGGGTTCTTTCAATTTCTAATAACTTCAGCCAGATCCGACTTAGATTCACCTCCGTCTCTCCTGCAACTTCTGATCTCCCCGTCAGGTCGAGCTCCCCTCTGGGCTCTTCAGAATCACCCTTTCCGGGTCCTAGAGGAAACCCCGTTCGACTAGCGAGAGTTGCCGGGCAAGGAGGAGTTATAGAGCATAGCGGGGAAAGAGATGTTTCTATGTCCAGCGGGAGAGTCGCTTCACCGGTTCCCCCCGCTAAGGACTCCGCTCCGCTAACGCGGGAAACCGCGGGGAAGAAGCGCTCCAAGCCTGTCCTCGCCGGAGTGGATGTCCCAGAAGGTAGGGGAACTCCCCAGATCGTCCCTTTACGTTTTGTATGCGGCATTCTAACAGGAATATCTATTTAGTCAGCAGGGAAGGCAGGAGACCGCTTCAAACACAACCGCTCACGGCGCCATCTTGACACACCCCTCCCTTTTTTTTTTTTTTAAATGGACCAAAAATCAAAACATCCAAATCACAAAACATTGTTCGGAACTGTATTTTTCGAAAACAAAGGAGACGATTTTCTCTTTTGAAAATGACCTTCTCTCCTATTTGGATTTTGGACATTTTGTAAAAAACGTCCAAAGTCGGACTTAGACGTCCTATCGAAAATGCCCCTCTATGTCTCCTGGCACATGGATGTGTCAGTGTGCCCTTGGTCATAAATCTTCTTGGTATAAGCCAAGGAGGTTTGATTGAGAACAGGAGATGGAATGACATCAAAAAGTTGAAGCCACTTAGGTTAGTCTGTTTCCAAATCCCTGCGCAGACATCGTTCTGCATACACTCAAAACAAAGCAAACAAACGTAGCAGCTGCTGCATCCACATTGTCGTACTTTAGTAGCATTTTTATTTAATCTCACTTATATTTTCAAACATGCCAGCTTGTGCAGCATACAGATGTACACAAAGGAAGTATAATAATGAAATAACTTTTCAGTGGTAGAGTAGTAATTTGTTATAAATCATAATCAGTGTGTCATTTGGAGTGGCTGGTTATAGGGACACCTAGCATATGTCATATTTGTGCAGAGATTTTTTTCTCCTGATAAATGGCCACTAAAACAGACATCACGTTATGAGAATTGTGCTCATCATTGAGTTTCTATGTATTTATTTATTTACTTATTTATGGCAGTTATATTCCACTACTACTACTACTACTACTATTTAGCATTTCTATAGCACTACAAGGCATACGCAGCGCTGCACAAACATAGAAGAAAGACAGTCCCTGCTCAAAGAGCTTACAATCTAATAGACAAAAAATAAATAAAGTAAGCAAATCAAATCAATTAATGTGAATGGGAAGGAAGCGAGGAGGGTAGGTGGAGGCGAGTGGTTACAAGTCAAAAGCAATGTTAAAGAGGTGGGCTTTCAGTCTAGATTTAAAGGTGGCCAAGGATGGGGCGAGACGTAGGGGCTCAGGAAGTTTATTCCAGGCATAGGGTGCAGCGAGACAGAAGGCGCGAAGTCTGGAGTTGGCAGTAGTGGAGAAGGGAACAGGTAAGAAGGATTTATCCATGGAGCGGAGTGCACGGGAAGGGGTGTAGGGAAGGACGAGTGTGGAGAGATACTGGGGAGCAGCAGAGTGAATACATTTATAGGTTAGTAGAAGAAGTTTGAACAGGATGCGAAAACGGATAGGGAGCCAGTGAAGGGTCTTGAGGAGAGGGGTAGTATGAGTAAAGCGACCCTGGCGGAAGATGAGACGGGCAGCAGAGTTTTGAACCGACTGGAGAGGGGAGAGGGGAGAGGTGACTAAGTGGGAGGCCAGCAAGGTAAAATTATGTATCATACCTGATAATTTTCTTTCCATTAATCATAGCTGATCAATCCATAGACTGGTGGGTTGTGTCCATCTACCAGCAGGTGGAGATAGAGAGCAATCCTTTTGCCTCCCTATATGTGGTCATGTGCTGCCGGAAACTCCTCAGTATGTCGATATCAAAGCTCCATCCGCAGGACTCAGCACTTAGAGAATTACACCCACAAAGGGACACTCTGCCCAGCTCACCACCGCCGAAACGGGGGAGGGGAAATAACCCAGCTCATCCCCACACAAGTGGGGGAGGGGAATCCGTCCAGCTCATCCCCGCGGAGCGGGGGAGGGACACCACACCCGCCGATGCGGGGGGATCTGGCTTATCCTGCAACCGCAACCGCGGGAGGAGCTGACTGACCCTAACACCGCCGAAGCGGGAGGGGTACAAAGCTGCCCTACAGCCGCACGAAGCGGGAGGGAGTGCCGGCAGAATTTAAATCTCAATCCAGCCCCGTAAAACGGAGGGGAGAGGAATGCAGCAGCTCACTGTAACACAAACTCGTCTCAACTCTTGAAGAATCCAATTGAAATAATAACTTGAACACGAAGTCTTCCTGAACAGGAACTGAAGACTAAACTTGAATCTGAAATGCAACCAGAATATAAACAGTACAGATATCTGGGAGGGACTATGGATTGATCAGCTATGATTAATGGAAAGAAAATTATCAGGTATGATACATAATTTTACCTTCCATATCATCAAGCTGATCAATCCATAGACTGGTGGGATGTACCGAAGCAGTACTCACCCAGGGCGGGACATAGAAATCCCTGACCGCAACACTGAAGCTCCAAACTGGGCCTCCGCCCGAGCAGCCACAGTCAAGCGGTAATGCTTGGAGAATGTATGGGCCGAAGCCCAAGTTGCCGCCTTGCATATCTCTTCCAAGGAGACGGAACCGGCCTCTGCCATCGAGGCCGCCTGAGCTCTTGTGGAGTGAGCCTTCAGCTGGATAGGCAGCACCTTCCCCGCGGCCACATAAGCCGCTGCAATGGCTTCCTTGACCCATCTTGCCACTGTAGGCTTAGCAGCCTGCAGACCCCTATGAGGACCTGCAAACAGGACAAACAGATGATCCGATTTCCGGAAATCATTGGTCACTTCCAAGTATCTGATGATGACTCGTCTCACATCCAGACATTTGAGAGCAGAGTATTCCTCTGGGTAGTCCTCCCTACGAAAGGAAGGGAGACAGAGCTGCTGATTCACATGGAAGCGAGAAACAATCTTGGGCAGGAAGGAAGGCACTGTGCGAATAGTCACTCCTGCCTCAGTGAACTGCAGAAAAGGCTCTCGACATGAGAGCGCCTGGAGCTCGGAAACTCTTCTGGCTGAAGTGATAGCCACCAAAAAGACTGCTTTCAACGTCAGGTCTTTCAGAGATGCCCTCGACAAGGGTTCAAAAGGCGGCTTCTGCAATGCTCTTAGCACCAGATTGAGATTCCATGCAGGCACCACAGAGTGCAGAGGAGGGCGCAGGTGATTAACTCCCTTGAGAAATCGCACCACATCTGGCTGTGAAGCCAGGGAAACACCCTTCAGGCGGCCCCGGAAGCAAGTCAGAGCCGCTACCTGGACTTTAAGGGAACTGAGCGACAGGCCTTTCTCCAGACCTTCTTGCAGGAACGCCAACACTGAAGAAATTGGAGCAGTGAAGGGAGAAAGTGAGCCTGCTTCACACCACGCTGCAAAGGTACGCCAAACCCTGGCGTAAGCAGTAGAAGTAGAGCGCTTCCTCGCGCTCAGCATAGTGGCGATGACCTTGTCTGAGAAGCCCTTCTTTCTCAGACGCTGCCGCTCAATAGCCAGGCCGTAAGACCAAAGGGGGAGGGATCCTCCATCACCACGGGACCCTGATGTAACAGGCCCTGCTCCACAGGCAGTCGCAGAGGATCGTCGACTGAGAGCCTGATCAAGTCCGCATACCAGGGACGTCTGGGCCAATCCGGACCCACCAGGATTATCCGGCCCGGATGCTTTGCCACCCGGTCTAGCACCCTGCCCAACATGGGCCAGGGCGGGAACACATAGAGAAGCTCTTGTGTCGGCCACAGGGATCGAGGGTCCCGTCCTCTGCTGAAAAAGCGCGGCACTTGGCAATTGGCCGATGACGCCATCAGATCTAGGCTCGGCTGGCCCCAGCGCTTCGTGATGTCCAAGAACGCCTGAGCAGATAGCTGCCACTCTCCGGGCTCCAAGGTATGGCGACTGAGAAAGTCCGCCTTGATATTCATGACTCCGGCAATGTGGGCCGCTGACAGCTGTTCCAGGTTCGCTTCCGTCCACTGGCATAGATTCATGGCCTCCTTGGCTAGAGGGGCGCTCTTGGTACCTCCCTGGCGGTTGACATAGGCCACAGCAGTGGCATTGTCCGACAGGACCCGTACTGGCTTCAACGCCAGTACCGGGATGAACTCCAAAAGCGCCAACCGAATGGCTCTGAGTTCCAGGAGGTTGATAGACCACTTTGCCTCTGCAGGAGACCAGAGCCCCTGCGCTGTCCTTCCCAAGCAGTGGGCTCCCCAGCCCGTCAAAGAGGCGTCCGTCGTGACGACAATCCACTCTGGGGTCACCAGAGGCATTCCTGCAGACAACTTGTCTGTCTGCAGCCACCAGCTCAGCGCCTTGCGCACTGCTGGGTCCAAGGGAAGGCGCACAGCATAATCCTCCGACATCGGAGTCCAGCGCTGCAACAGAGAGTGTTGAAGTGGTCTCATATGAGCCCTGGCCCAGGGCACTACTTCCATCGTGGCCGTCATAGAGCCCAACAGCTGCACATAGTCCCAAGCCCGAAGAGGAGAGGCTACTCGGAACTGGTCCACCTGAGCCTGAAGTTTGACAATCCGATTGTCTGGCAGAAACACTCTGCCCACTTGGGGGTCGAATCGAACTCCCAGATACTCCAGGGACTGAGTCGGGCGCAGCTGGCTCTTCTCCCAGTTGATGATCCACCCCAGGGAGCTCAAAAGAGCAACCACCCGGTTCACAGCTTTGCCGCACTCTGCATAAGAGGGGGCTCGGATCAACCAGTCGTCCAGATAAGGATGGACTTGTACTCCTTCCTTTCGCAGGAAGGCCGCGATGACCACCATTACTTTGGAAAAGGTCCGCGGAGCAGTAGCCAACCCGAAAGGGAGGGCTCTGAACTGGAAGTGTCGTCCCAGGACTGCAAAACGCAGGAAGCGTTGATGAGGAGGCCAGATGGGAATATGCAGGTACGCTTCCTTGATGTCCAAGGAAGCCAAGAACTCTCCTGCCTTCACTGCCGCTATAACAGAGCGGAGAGTCTCCATGCGAAAGTGCCGCACTTTCAAGGCCCGATTGACCCCTTTGAGGTCGAGGATAGGCCGGACAGAACCTCCTTTCTTTGGTACCACAAAGTAAATGGAGTAACGTCCCTTGCCAATCTGATTTTCTGGCACCGGAACGACCGCACCCAGGCGGATCAGGTTGTCCAAGGTCTGCTGCACTGCCACAGCTTTGACCGGAGACTTGCAGGGAGAGAGTACAAACCCGTCTCTTAAGGGTCGGCAGAACTCTAGCTTGTAGCCGTCTCTGATGACTTCCAGCACCCAAGCGTCTGAAGTTATTGTGGTCCACTCGCCCAGAAACGAGGACAGCCGTCCTCCAATCTGCACTGGGGCGTGGGCCAAGGCCCCGCCATTGGGTACGAGACCCTGGGGGAGGACCGGAGGGAGCACCTCCTGGACGGCGGTCTCTGCGAAAGGAATGCTGCTTGGGGGAGAAAGTCCTCTTGAAGGAAGAGGGGGCAGAGGAGCCCGACCTGCCCGGGCGGTACCGACGGGCTTCCTGAAACCGTCCTCTGGAGGTACCGGAACGAGTACTAGCCCGAGCCCTGACCTCTGGTAACTTCTTGCCCTTAGACGTGCCGAGATCGGTCACGATTTTGTCCAGCTCGACCCCAAAGAGCAGCTTGCCTTTAAAAGGCAATCTAGCCAGGCGGGATTTAGAGGCGTGGTCAGCAGACCAATGTTTCAGCCAAAGCCACCGCCGCGCAGAGACTGTCTGAGCCATGCCTTTAGCTGAGGCTCTCAAGACATCATACAGCAAGTCTGCCAAATAGGTTAAGCCCGATTCCAGGGCCGGCCAATCAGCCCTCAAGGAATGATCCGAAGGGGAAGCCCGCTGCACCATAGTCAGGCACGCCCTGGCCACATAGGAACCGCAAACCGAGGCCTGCAAACTTAAAGCAGTCGCCTCAAAGGACGACCTTAAGGCCGCCTCCAATCTTCTGTCTTGGGCGTCCTTTAGGGCCGTGCCACCTTCCACCGGCAAAGCCGTTTTCTTAGTCACCGCAGTGATTAAAGAATCCACGGTAGGCCACAGATAGGCCTCACGTTCACTTTCAGGCAAAGGATAGAGGCGGGACATAGCCCTAGCCACTTTGAGGCTCACTTCCGGGACATCCCATTGAGCCGAAATTAGGGTGTGCATGGCATCATGCACGTGGAAGGTTCTAGGCGGGTGTTTCGTCCCCAGCATAATGGCAGAGCCAACAGGGGCTGAGGGAGAGACGTCCTCCGGAGAGGAAATCTTCAAAATGCCCATGGCCTGCACTAACAGGTTGGGCAAATCCTCTGAGCTAAAAAGCCGCGCTGCAGAGGGGTCATCCGCTCCAACCGAGCGGGGATCCGTCTCCTCCAAGGAATCCGCAAAGGACCGTTGGGAGAACTCAGATACGCTGCCCTCATCTACATCGGAGGAGACAAGGTCCTCCAAGGCCTGGGAATCAACCCGAGGGCGTTTACCTCCGGGGACCTCAACCTCTTTACCAAACGAGGGAGCAGGGGCAGCGTTTTGCATAAGGAAGGCCTGATGCAGCAGCAAAACAAACTCGGGGGAGAAACCCCCCAGACTGTGCACTTCCGCAGCCTGGGCTACAGCCCTAGACGCACCCTCAACCGGCGCTCGCAAGAGCGGGGGAGAGACATGCTGCGCATCCAAAATGGCGTCCGGCGCGACACTCCGCGAAGGAGCCGCGCGGGAAAACGGCGCTTAACTTTAGCCGCTTTGGTGCCGTCGCCCAAATTAAGGGCGTCCATGGCATTAATGTCTCCCTCAAGGGCGGCCCACGAAGAAGCCGTCCGAGCCGCGTGGCCGGCCAAGATGGCGGGGGCGAGCAGCGGGGGATGGGCGTTTATGGCGGGAAAAACCGCCACACCGGAGGAAGGACCGGGACACTCATCGGTCACGAAACTGTCACCCAACAAGGGCGAATCAGACTTTAAGACCCCCGCATCCCCTCTAGAAGCGCCTAAGCGATCCGGGGAGCGACTCTTTGCGCCCTCGCCCTCCGACGCCATATGCCACGTGGAGATCAATCGGGGAACCCCCTGCCCGCTATAAAAAGGTAAAAATTACCTGCTTTCCGCTCCGAGCTGTAACGACCTGGTGTCCCAGTGAGTAGCTGCAATAAACGTTTAAATAAACGTCGAAATAAACGCCTTTAAGGACGTTCAAAATTTTTTTTTTTTTTTTTTAACGGAGCCAGCGGGAGGGGGAGAAAAGGAGGGACCTGGCGCCACCAGGTTTGCACTTGCTCAAGAAGAGCCCTCAACCCCAGGCACTCAACAAAACCTAAAAATTAGGCTTGGAGGCCTAGCCAGAGCTGCTGCTGTGTGTGACCACCACCTGCTGAGATAGAGAACATACTGAGGAGTTTCCGGCAGCACATGACCACATATAGGGAGGCAAAAGGATTGCTCTCTATCTCCACCTGCTGGTAGATGGACACAACCCACCAGTCTATGGATTGATCAGCTTGATGATATGGAAGAAGCAGATTGCAGTAGTCTAAACGAGAGGTGACAAGGGTGTGGATGAGGGTTTTGGTAGAGTGCTCGGAAAGAATATTCCACATTAAACATGATTTAGGTTGAAACCTGGGAGCATTTAAAATCTTTTTTTTTCCCTGTGCTTAGATCAAAAGAGAAAGATGGTTTGTGGGAACTTGCTCCTTTTGTTCTGTGGAATGCAGTGGTATAATATAAAAATGCAGTTAATATTGTTTATTACTACTATTTAAAATAAAGATATTAAATAATGAAGGCAGAGCTACCTTCATGCAGAATTCCAGTCAGTCTAAATGTGCCAACATTTTCCAGTTCTGTGATCTAAATTTATTTCATCTTCAAATCAGTTTTCAACAGCATTTTCTGTTATTACTCAAATGTGAACACAATTATAATGCTAATTAATAAGTTTTGGATGTCACTGAATTCTATTATTATGTCTCACTGTATTTTCAGTTTTGGCACAGTATAAGTCATCACAAAGTCAAAATATAAAAAAACCAATGGATTGCATTAGGGGCTTATAGCCCATTTAGTTATGTTTAAACAAATGCGAGAACTGCATGAAAGAAAATATTTATTTTTATTATTTCGACTTATGAAAACCCCTTGTCCCTGGAACATGCTCAAAGCAGAAAAATCAGATTGTACAAGAGATGAGGTGAAGATGTGATTCCATGTGCCCCAATGAAAGTTTAATTTTACTTCCAATTTTTATAAACACCAGGCTTCCCAAGGCAGATTATAACAGTTAAGATGAACCCATCAGCACACAGAATACCCTCCCTAAAATCTGGCCATGTATTACTTGTATTGAAAAGTGTAGAAAATGAGCACAAAATTTAACCTTTATTAGTGCTGTTTCCACCAGCTTCAATAATTTTTGAAGATGGTTCAGTGATATTCAGTTTGGATTTCGTGATATTTATATCTAAATATGGGATGCTTTCAAATAAATGAAAAAGCTGTCAACTAAGTAAAAACATTTTTTTGTCCTTCAGCTTTTAAGGCACTGCCTATCCAACTGAAACAGATTTTGACTTTTTACAGATAGATCACGCATAGGCAGTCCATTATTTCTAATAATCTTTCCTATTGCTTTCAATAGCGTTTGGTATTGTTTTGGGTGTACTTGTGACTCCGCCTACTGGCTTCAACCCATACAATGAGCTAGATTGGGGTCATCTTCGACTCCTCTCTCTCCTTCTCTGCTCACATTCAGCAGATTGCCAAAACCTGTCATTTCTTTCTCTATAACATCAGCAAAATCTGTCCCTTCATCTCTGAGCACTCTACCAGAACCCTTATCCACACTCTTACCACCTCTCGCCTTGATTATTGCAACCTGCTTCTCACCAGCCTCCCACTTAGCCATCTCTCTCCTCTTCAATCAGTCCAAAACTCTGCTGTGTGACCAGTGTTGCCAGGTGGGCGGTTTTCCGCGACCCGCCGCGGGAAATTTTTGCCTGCGGCGGGTCGCGGTTTTTTGGGCTTCTTTTTTTTCTTTTCCGCGGTTTTTTCGGCCGCGGGGGGCGGGGTTAGTGACGTTTTGGGCGGGGTTAGTGACGTTTTGGGCGGGGCCGATGACGGGGAGGCGGGGCCGGTGACGGCGGGGGTGATGACGCGGGGGTGGGGGTGTCAGGGGCGGGGTTTGAGTTTGGGCGGGTTTTGGGCTGTTTTTACGCTGGATTGGGTGGGAAAAAAACTTTCCACCTGGCAACACTGTGTGTGACTCATTTTCCGCCCAAGTCACTATGCTCACATTAGCCCTCTCCTTAAGTCACTTCACTGGCTCCCTATCCGTTTCCGCATTCAATTCAAACTTCTCTTATTGACCTATAAGTGCATTCACTCTGCTGCTCCCCAGTACCTCTCCACTCATCTCTCCCTATGCCCCCCCTCGGGTACTCCGTTCTGTAGATAAATCTCTCTTGTCTGTCCCCTTCTCCTCTACTGCTAATTCCAGACTCTGTTCCTTTTATCTCGCTGCACCTCACGCCTGGAATAGACTTCCCGAGCTTGTACGTCTAGCCCCATCTTTGGCCGTTTTCAAGTCCAGACAAAAAGCCCACCTCGCTGCTTTTGACTCCTAACCACTACTCACTTGCCCTGTCCTTTTATCCCCACCTCTTTATTCCCTTACCCTTAATTGTTCTGTCTGTTTACCTGTCTTATCTAGATTGTAAGCTCTTTTCGTGTATGGTGTACAGCGCTGCGTACGCCTTGTAGCGCTATAGAAGTGATAAGTAGTAATAGTAGATAGCCTGGTACACTTTCCTGTTCTGAACACCAAGGAGGATTAATAGACTATTAAACCGCCTTGGGTTAAGTTACCAGTCGTTACATCAGCCCCGGCAGAAAGCAAGTGCGGCTGCGCTGAATATATCCTATGGGGAAAACATTTTTTTTTTAAAATTACAATCGCAACGACGTACTGGTGAGATTCAAGCGCTAATACACCATGAGCCATATACTCAAATACCTCAACCAGTCACAAAACGTACTTTGTCGCAATGGATCTTTTTCTACTATGAAAATGCAAATTCCCGATGACAAGGCTCATCGTCTTCAGACTTCTTTGTTTACCACAAAAGCGCATCTCACAGGGCTTCCCCCCTAAATATTTGTAAAGGAGCTCCACGGGTATCCTTCCTTGCATACTTTAACAGAGTGCTACTGCATTAATGTTGCCTCGTCGCGTCGTCAACTGACTCCACTTCGGTCATGTATCACATGCTGCACTCTCCTCTGACGTAAGCAACTACCTGTTTCCGGCAAGGCGGGACTACAGAGGGGACGGACGGAGCAGCACCTGAGAAGGAAAAGTGGGGGATTGTCAGTGGGCGACTTCAGGTATGAATTTCACTCCGAGGGGGGAGGAGGGAGGGGCTAGGCGATGGTGCTTGGAGGAGAGGTGCCGCATCGCGGACAGAGAGGAGAGTGGAAGACAGAGGGAGAGGTGGCAGATTACGAGGAGGGGAGGTCGATCACCGAATGCGCGCGAGGAGACCGGTCCCCCGATCCCCGCGAGGAGGGGTGCTCGGCGTGTGAGAGTGCATGAGCACAGCTGAATGCGTATGACTTGTTATCTTTGTGTTTCTTTTTTTTTGTTCTGTGCGCATGGTGGGAACGAGGCCGGGCACGGAGAGAGGAATAGCTCTGATTGGGGCCTGTGCTTCATGTTAATACTGGCTCTCTAGAGAGTGAAGGTCCTTGGGCACATTTGTTTTGATCTTATGTAGCTCTGTAACTGTATTACCCTCTGAGCAAGGTGAAATATTTCACAGATGCTGGAAGCAAGTATGCATATCTATTCTGTATCAGCCTATTAAACTTTTTTGTTGTTAAATTAAGAACTGGCTTTCAAGAAATACTGGTGACACTATAACCAGATTCTTTCAGGCAGTTGGAATGTACCATGAATGTGCATAGCTTGGTCTCCAGTATATCATATGCAGCAGAACATGGCAGGCTACTGGGTCTGTTGCCCAACCACTATTTTGCCCAACACGGCATCAGCAACTAGAGAAGTTGTGAAATGGTCTGGAGATAAGTTTGTTTGGTCTCTCTAGTGAAAACAGTGTTCAGCTGCCCCTACAGTACGTATGTCTATATGGTAGACCAGTGCTTATCAATTTTGTCGGCTGTGGCGCCTTGATTGCAGGCAGCAAAACTGTGTGACCCATGGAGAGTTCACCCAGGTCACAATCCCAAATACAGGTTGTGTGACCCCATTTAGAGTCCCACCTTACAGTGGTAGATATTCTGTAAACTATATGACCATATATTTCCTTGCCAGTCAGGTTTTTAAGATATCTGCAATGAATATATATGAAAGAGATTTGCATACAGTGGAGGCAATGTATGCAAATCACTCATACATATTCATTGTGGACATTCTGAAAACCTGACTGGCAAGGGGGCACTCCAGGATTGACTTGGGAAACACTGCCTTAGGCCATAAGTTCTCTTCTCAGCACAAGGTATTCGTATCCTAAACCATATGTGAGACCTCAGCAGGGATTGCAGGGTGCCTGGTATAAGATCATCCTCCTTCCCTCCCTCCTGCTGCCATTCCCACTTCTACTGCTTCCAGCAGCAAAACATGAAACAATCACAGGACTGCAGTTTCCATGCAAGTACTGTTGTCTCTGCTAGTCCCCCCCCCCCCCACCCCCTCTGACATCAAATTCCTGTTCTGGGGCAGGGGGTGGAGACTGAGCTGCAACAGAGTGCAGCCCCACAACTGTTTTATATTGTTTTGCTGCTGCTGGTCTGGATGGGATCAGAAGATGAGAGAAGTAGATATGGATGAGGAGAGAAAAAAAGATGCTGGATGGAAGGGTGGGAAGAGGCTAGAGTTGGTGAAAGATGGGAATAGGAGAGCCAGGGTGCAGGAAAGAGATGAAGAGCTGTAGGTAGAAGCTGTAAAAAGAGGGAAATTGAAGACTGGATAGTAAGAATGAATTAAATCTGGACAGAGAGGTAGAAAAATAAATTGAAGAAAGCTGAAATGAAAAGGAAGACAGCAAAATAATGAGAGTTAAGAGAAGATGGTCAATACTCTGGTTTCTGCTTTCTTCCAACCCAATTAGAAAAATACAATGACAAATGATTAGAGTATGTCAGTTTTTGGAATGTTTATTTTAAAATTCTCAGCTGATTGGAATTTGGGATTACTCAGTCAAAATTTCTTCGACTTAGGGGCTACTTGACTAGAAAAAGGTTGAGATACTACCCTAGGCAGTTGTTTTTCAGGCCTCTAGACCTTCCACCCGTGAGATTTTTATAGTTACATTCAGCAATTGGGCTTACTCCAACATTATGCTTCCCAGAATGATCTTGTAAAAAAACATGTAATTAGACATTATGCTTTTAAACATTAAACTTTGTATGTGTAATGTGCAAGCAATTAACAAAACCGAAATACAAGATTATCTGTGTTATAGCAACATATGTAGGATTAAAAAGGAGCTAGGGTTAAACATTGAAACCATGGTACAGCAGTAAAACTGCTATATACACGCCAGCAACAAAAACAATCACTGTTTGCTGTTTCACAGGCTAAGACTTGTAAGGAGTACAGTCAGCTGTGGATAGTTAGGTAATATGGACCAGAGTCTATTCTAAAGAGTATAGTATCTAGTGTGTCAGCTTTTCAATACTAGCAGTTTCAAATAGGTGGGCCCACAATGCACCAGCAAGGGAACTTGTTTCCAGTATTTTGCTGTTGTGAATTTAGCTACTAACAGCATTTCAGAATCCATATTTTTCATGTCCTGAGAATAGTTACATATTAAGTGACAGCAGATAAAGATCTGAAAGGTCCACCCAGTCTGCCCAACAATCACATTCTCAATTCTAAATTATATTAACAATGAACGTGATATTATATACATACATGTCTAGCCTCAGTATCCCAAAATCACCAGCTCTGGAGAGGAGCTAATTGCATATCATAACACTAAAATCTGTGTCCCTTGCCCTGCACTTCCTCCAGCACAAGAAAAATGCAGGATGGACCAAATCTTGCAAAGAAAGTCAGGTGCCTAGAAGTGCAATGGAAGATCCTATAGATTAGAGCTGCTCTCTTCTGGCAAATCTTGGTGTGGTGCGCTGCATGACAAATTTTGAGCCATTCTGCCTCATTCTGTTTGGTCGTTAAACACTGAAGGGGAGATTTCACTCAGAACACAGCCCATCAAGCAACAGTATATGGTCAAAATGCTTTTGATTTTCCTGTCTTGTGTGTAAACTATTTATAAAGCATTTACCTGCCTGGGGACCCATTCCTGGGAAGGGAAATGGGACTTGATATACTGCCTTTCTGAGGTTTTTGCAACTACATTCAAAGCGGTTTACATATCTTCAGGTACTTATTTTGTACCAGGGGCAATGGAGGGTTAAGTGACTTGCCCAGAGTCACAAGGAGCTGCAGTGGGAATCAAACTCAGTTCCCCAGGATCAAAGTCCAGTGCACTAAGCACTAGGCTACTTGGGCAATTTAGAGATAGAGAACTTTTAATATTAAAACATATTTGCTCTGTATCTGGTTTTGTACTTGTGGAAGACATAGTCAAATATTTACCCTGAGATTAGTGACACAATTAGCCTACATACTTCAGACTGGGAACCTCTCAATTACCTAGCTTATCAAGAACACAGACCTAGTTAATTAACAGCTTAGAAGTGTTATGACTTCAAATAGTATATTAGGTTTCATTTCCCTTTGAGCTAGGGGGGAAAACCTCCTCCAGCAAGAAAGGCAGGCTTCTTAAATGAATCCCTATCTACAAAACCACAAAAACTAATCCAGCAGTGTAATTGACAAAAAAAAAGTACATAACAATAGATCACTTTTTAAGAATATATATGACAAAGTTGAAAACCAAAAAGCAGTAGAAATGCTGGCATTGAAAAGGATGCAAAATATTGAAATATGTTAACCATTGTAAAAACATAACCTTTTATAAAAATATGTTCATCTACCAAGGTGTTGAGGTGAATTACAGAATATTGGACCTAAGAGAAATCTGATCATTTCTATAGATCACCTATTAGGGAATCGTATAAATATAACAAATGAGAAATATTGAAGTAAAATAAAGAAAAAAAAATTAATGATTGAAAAAAATCATCCGCTGTTTTTCTATTTCTATATTGCAATAAAAATTGAACAAAATAAGACAAATGCATACAAAAAGAATCCAGAGCCTGGACTTCTCTTAATCCTCTAACTATTGGGCTATTCCTTCACTCCATAAAAAAGGAAACCACCAATAAATAGCAAAAGCATTAAGATTCATCTTTAAAATTGTGAAACAATATAGAGAGGGAGGGATGAAGGGAAAGACCTATGACAACTAATCCTGGAAATTTCAGCTTAATCTGAGGCGGAAATGAGCAGTAGGCAACATGAATCATCATATTTTAAATATGCGCAAATCAACAAGACCACTTTAATTTAAAAAGGTTCCTTATAGGAAAAGCTATCATAGCTTTACTGTGTGAATGGCACAAACTGTAGCCCCTGTTGCTCCATCAGTTAACAGAGATCACTGCCATTTGGCGGGAAACTTACCTGCACAACTTTGCAGCATCTAATTGTAACAGTGTGAGAGAGGTTATACTTTATAAAGCTTAAAAAGCAACTATGAAACAAAAAAATATTGATGACAAAATATTTTCAAATTCCATTACGTAGCTTCCCACTATTCCAAAACCTGTGGGATAGTTGTGTCCACCAACCAGCAGGTAGAGAGAAAATACTGAGGAGCTGGACTGGATGCCAAGAGAGATATGTCTCAGCACTCCAGCTGGTGGATGGACACACTTTTCAGCCTCTGGTTTTGAATGATTTGTGCCTGGTCTAGTTGGTCAGCTGGTTCCTAGTTGACCTGTGCGGGTGGCTTGAGTCTGCAGAGTCATATCTGGTGCCTCACAAATTTCCCTTTACCTCTCCCCTGTTTCCTGTGGAGCTCTCCTTTTCCAGTATAACAACCTTAAGAAAAAAAAAGAAGGGAAAGAGGTTTACTGGAGAGCGTGGAGCAGAGTATCAGTCCTGATTCTTTGTCATCTGTGGTAAGACTTGTAGAGACTGTGCTTGTGGGAAGCAACTGGCAGTGGAGGAGTGGCCTAGTGGTTAGAGCACTGATCTTGCAATCCAGAGGTGGCCAGTTGAAATCCTGCTGCTGCTCCTTGTGATCTTGGGCAAGTCACTTAACCCTCCATTGCCTCAGGTACAAACTTAGATTGTGAGCCCTCCTGGGACAGAGAAATATCCAGTGTACCTGAATGTAACTCACCTTGAGCTACTACTGAAAAGGTGTGAGCAAAATCTAAGTAAATAATTAAGTCTGACTAAAGTTTGACTTAGAACCACTAGGAGGGCTGCAAGTTCTACTTGGTGCAGGGGAGGGATCCTGTCTCACCTCTTAGGACTGCATTGTGCTGTGTTTGTGCCAGTCGGGGTGAATGATGTCTCCTGTGGAGGCATTTAAGCAGTTTTCCCACTCTGGGACCTACTGGCAGGGTTGCCAGATGGCAAAACATTTTTACAATCCGTGCCCCAAAACCAGCCCACAAGTAGCCTGTGGGGAGCAGGGGGGTCCCCTTTTTGCAAGCAAATCATTGTGAGGCGCGGGGCGTCCCCCTTGGAGCCATGTGAAGAACGGCGATAGCTCCTCCCTCCCTGCTTCTGATGACCTCATCAAAAGTCACAACCTGCGACCATTGGAAACTTCCCTTGGCTACTAAAAAACCCCCCAAAAACCTCACTCAATGCTGCGGGATAACCGCAATGCTAGTAACCCTGGGTATTGGGCATTACAGAGCATGCAAGCCAGGAATCCCACGGGACATAGGGGAAACAGTCAGTGGTAGCAAGTCTGGGTTTGGCACAGCATCCTAGTATGCTAGGAACTTCGGGCTCGCTGGCAGGGCCGGTGCGCAGTTTGATGCAGGAGAACATGAGAATGGGCACCATTTTGGGGGGGCTGAAAGGCAGTGAGGAGCAGCCTCTTATCTGATTATGCGTGGAGCACAACCGCCATTTTACAGCCTTGGGGCCCAAAAGAGCATTCAGCTGCATTGGGATCTTTGTTTTCTTTAAAGTTTATATTGCTCTTAAACCAGACCTATTTACTAAAGCAGGGACAGTCAGGGTTGCTGCAGGGTGCTTCAGTTTCTTACCCCACTACCCCTCTGGCTCTTAAGAGATTTCGTTTAGCCTCATCTGTCCACTCCTGGAGTTTTATCACTGATTCTACCTCCTTATCTGATGTGGCCTCGTTATTATTGAAGAAACATCCTGATGCATCCAGTCATTCAAGATCTGATTACAGCAGGACGTGGGGCTGAGAGTGGGAAGAGCCATAGCTCTCCTCTATGCATTGGTTCCAGAGGAGAAAGAGAAATTGCAGCTTCCCAGGGTGGACTCCCTTGTTATGCTGGTGACTAAGAAGAGCACATTGCTGCTGGACGCGAGCATTGCTCTAAATGAACTACAGGATAGGAAGCTAGAAGGCTCGCTGAAACAAGCCTTTGAAGTGGCCTCTTTTGGGCCTTCAAGTGACAGTGTGCAGCTCATTCGTGGCTAGAGCATGCTTGAATTGGTATTGGCAGTCTGCAGCACAAGATAAGCACCATAATGCCCAGCTGGAAGCAGGGTTGGCCTACTTGGCAGATGATATTTGACATGTTATGGCTCACATTAGGTCTTTGGCTGTCGTGGAACGTTGGCAATTCTGTATGGGAGCACGGAGGTAAAACATCTCTGTTGTGAGATCCTGGCTTGTCAGCAGTTTAATTTCCTGAAGCTTCTCAGGCACTATCCAGGTAGTGACAAAGTGTTTAGACAGTTTTAATATTGATCCTTATTCAGTTACCCGTTATTGCCTGTTACTTTTCCATCTGTTCTCTGTTTCACTGTTCTAATTTTGTGACAAACCTTGTTAGTTTATTAACTCTGTTGTCCCGGACTGACTAAGAATCCTGGTAGTTTGTGGGTTGGGTGAATGGGTGCTTTCTAGGAACTTTGGGACCCCTGAGAGTGTGGTCCCAGCAACCTAGAAATCACCGGGTAATAACTTGAGAGTGGGAGACTCGCCCAGAGGCAAGTGGGACCCAGTCGGTGGGGTGGAGGGTGCTAGTGTAGAGCACATGCCCAGCTGCAGGCGGACCTGAGCAGTGCTGAGGGCAGTCCCTCCAGGTTGTTGCAGGGTTAACTCCAGGCGGGTGCTAGGCGTTTCGTGACACCCTTTCTACTTCATTGTCCGAAGAAAGGCACCTTTCATCTGGTCTTAGATCTAAAAGGTCTAAACCTCTGCTTCCGAGCGCCCTGCTTTCTCGTGGAAACACTAAGATCAGTTATTGTGTTGGTTCAAGCAGAATTTCTCATCACCCTTGATCTCAAGGAGGCGTACTTGCATATACCCATATTGCCACGACAGAGATTTCTACGTTTTGTGGTGCTGGGTCGTCACTTCCAGATCAGGGCTTTGCCCTTCGATCTTGCCATAGCACCAAGAACATTTACATGGTGGTGGTGGCGGCGGCCTTCTTTCAGCACCAAGGAATCGGAGTTCACCCATATATCATTGACTGGCTCATTCGTGCGTCATCCTATTCGGACAGCATGGTGGCAATGGACAAAGTTGTCCGTCTTCTGCAGTCGTCAGGTTGGGTGATCAATGTTGAGAAAAGCAGACTAACCCCATTGCAGATGCGGGAGTATCTGGGCAGACTAACCCCATTGTAGATGCGAGAGTATCTGGGCATTGTATTCGACAAGAGCAAGGGAGAGGATCTTCCTCACGGAATACAGGCAGTCGAAGCTGGTTCAACAGATGTCTTCTCAGTCAAGGCAGGCCCAGGGTCTGGGACTATGTCCAGATTCTGAGGTCAGTGACAGCGGCAATGGAAGTGGTGCCATGGGCAAAGGCTCATATGTGGCCTTTACAGGAGTCTCTTCTCAGCCGCTGGTCTCCGGTGTCATACAAGTATGACCTTCATCTTCCTTGGATACTGGTTGCCAGATGGAGTATGCAATGGTGGTTGTTGCCCAGGAGTTTAACGGTCTGAGCTCCTTTTCTGGTAACACAATGGGAGGTAGTGACAACAGCGCCAGTAAGTCTGGTTGGGAAACTCATTACAAGGTCCATCTGACACAGGTCATCTGGATGGAACAGGAGTCTCGTGGTTGATAAATCACTTGGAGCTCAGGATAGTGCGGAATGCCTTACGTGACTTTGTTTCCTTTCTGGCGGGGGGGCCTCGGTCCATGTTTTTTCCGACAGTGTGATGGTGGTGGCTTATATCAACAAGCAAGGTGGGACCTGTAGTCATGTGCAGCCTCCCTCATGAGTTGGATGAAGAAAAATCTTCTCTGCTTATCAGCAGCTCACATCACTGGGTCTTTGAATGTGGAGGTGAACTTTCTCAGCAGACACTCCATGGACATGGGAGAATAGAAACTATCCAGCCAGGGTTTTAGCTAATAGTGGACTGATGGGGTTCTGTGCTTCTGGACTTGATGGTGGCAAAAAGGAATGTCAAAGTGCCCAAGTTCTTCAGCCATTGGAAAGAACCAGGCTTGATGGGGATCGAGGCTGTACTGCAGCCCTGGCCAGAGACACATCTACTGTATGTCTTCCCTTCGTGGCCCATAGTAGGCCATGTGTTGAAAATGATCAAATTAATTCTCGTAGTCACGGAGGCCATAGCTTGTGGACCTGATTCGACTGCTAGTCGGGGATCTTATGTTCTCATGTCTTCCACAGGTACACGGCCTACTGAAGTAAGGTTCGGCTCTCATGGAGGGTCCGTGCCCCTTTGGTCTTACATCTTGGCCATTGAAAAAGCTTGGTTGAGACGAAAAGGTTAGTCTGATTCACTCATTGCTATTTTACTTCAGGCTTGGAAATGCTCTACATCCATGGTGTATGCAAGGGGTGGAGGACATTTGAGGGCTTATGTTCTGAGCGTGATCTTTTTGCCCTTCTCTGCTGAGATTACGCACATCCGAGCGTATCTCCAAGCAGGCCTTCAGAACAGATTGGCGTTTGGGTTCTCTAAAAGTTCACGTTGCAGCTTTGACCTGTTTCAGAGGCCGACTACAGAAGACGTCTCTTGCTGCACACCTGGATAGCGTTTGATGCTTGCAGCCTCCCTTTGGATGCCATGTCCAGAGTGGAACCTTAATTTAGTCCTTTGGGCTCTTTAGAAGCCTCCTTTTGAGCCACTCTGGAAGGCTTTCTTGAAAGATTGTATGCTAAAGACCGCTTTCTTGGTGGCAGTTGCATCGGCATGTAGAGTTTTGGAGCTTCAGTCTCTCGTCTGGATTCCTTTCTCCGCTTTTCGGAGGTGGGGGTCTCCCTGTGCATGTCTCCTTTCTTTGTTCCGAAGGTGGTATCAGCATTTCATCTCAACCAACCCATCTGTGGCGCTTTCATCCTTTCTCAGAGAGGACAAAGAGGCTTAGTATTCTTCCTTGAAGCTTTCGATGTGTGTCCTCATTAGAGTCCTCATTAGATATTTGGAAGTCTACTAATACAACTTAACATTTCTAGAGTGCTGCTAGGGTTACGCAGTGCTGTACAGTTTAACAACGAAGTCATGAATGAGTTTGCAAATCGGACGGACTGTTTGTGTTTTTTGATGACCAGAGGCTTGGCTTCATGGGATCCAAGCCTACAGTTGTTAGTTGGCCGAAGGAGGCTATCGTGTCAGCTTATTTGCTTGCGGGGAAGCAGGCTTATGAGGCCTTGCAGGCTCATTCTATGAGGCATACTGTGACGTGCTGGGCAGAGACTACCTTACAGTCCACAGTGGATATTTGCAAGTTGGTAACGTGATCAATGCTGCATACTTTTTGCCAAGTACTACAGGGTGCACATTGCGCTCTCAAGCCAGTTTGGGGGCTTTGGTCCTCAGGGTAGCAGTGCCAGGATCCCACCCACTCTAGGGATAGCTTTTAAACATCCCTCAAGTTCTGGAATAGCGGGAAGCTATGTAATAGAAGGAGAAATTAGGTCTTACCCGATAACTTTCCTTCCGTTAGTTCTTCCCACTATTCCTGAGGCCTGCCTGAGATTTCTGAGATGTTTAGTCTCCGATGAAATCACATAGCCAAAGAGATTCCGGCCACCACACGATCACAGACGTAATTGAACCAGGTTTGCAATGACCCTCACAACTTGATATTTGTCTACCTAAGTTAATTGTAAGCCATATTGAACTTACCACTAGGTTGGAAAATGTGGGGTACAAATGCTGAAATGAAATAATAGAATTCAATGTAAGTTTCTGTTGTTCAATGTCTATTCATCAATCCCTGTCTTATTTATAGTAACCGGACCATCAGAGGTGACCTTATCTGATGGTCCTGATTACTATAAATAAGACAAGGACTGATGAATAGATATTGAACAACAAAAACATATTGAAATCATGTGTTTGAGCATCTGTTGTTTGCAAGGTACCATATTGAGAGCCTAGTGATATTCTTATGAAATAATAGAATGGCATGAAGAGAATCTTATTACCTGTAGCACAACAGTCTTCTGGGCTCCTTTCAGTTTACGAAGTTGCTGAAAAAAAATCAGAATTACATTAAAACAGACATTGTTCAACTATTACAATCTGTAAATTGCAATTTTTTTTTTCTTACAGAAGCTGAGATGTGCACATCTGTTGCATAGGTTCAGTGGAAGTTTATTCTAGTAGAGAGTAACCACTCTTCATGTAGTTCTGGTGTGGATAGCCAGCATCTTATATTGGATACTGGAAATAGTTTGAGTTGATTTTCATGAGACCATCTTTAAAGTCCTTAAGCTCTGGTTTTGGGGAGAGTGGGAAGGTGGGGGACATGTGATGTGCTTCTAGAGAGAGGATGTGCTGAATTCCTATATGCTACTGACCTTTTTTACCACAATAAAATAATGATATTAAGATGTGTCTAAAGCTATGGCTAAGAAGAATGAAAGTGGATCGTTCTTTGTGCTGTGGCCAGATAAAACTGGTAAGCTGAAAGACACCAAATAAACTGCTGACCAAACGAACCAAGTTCGAGATCAAGGTGATGCTAGCTGAAAAGATGGTGCACCCATCCTTACTTCCTGATGAAGGGTGATATGCAGGAATTATCCTCACAAATCCGAATCTGTTTGGACAAGAGGCTGGAAATTGTAGTCAGTAAAGGTGGTTCAGCTTGTAGCAACCATGAACCAGACAGTGGGCCCACATGGGGGAAGTTGAGTCACCCATATCCCTTAATTTCTCCTTAACACTCAACTTAAAAGGTAGACAAGATATAGCTTTTTTCAAAGCACTGCAATAGAAGCACAACAGCTTGCACATAGACCTGCCCAAGTCAGCTGAAGGTCCGGATCCAGTTTGCTTCTTTGCAGAAAGGCTGCCTCAAATGTTACAGTTTGTGTGTGTGTGCACATGGTCTTACAAAGTTACGTAGAGGTGTATTTTCAAAGCACTTACACTTACAAAGTTCCATAGTGCTTTGAAAATGAGCCCTATAGTAACCTATATAACTTTGTAAGTCTATGTGCTTTGAAAATGAGCCTCAAGGTGTTTTGTTTTGTTTTTTTTAACAGGTTTTTCCCCCATTCCAAATTTGTTCTTGTTTTGTTATGTTTCAGAGACATTATGTTGTTCCCAGACGGATGGAGAGAGAGAAAGACAGACAGACATTCTCAATCCCTTATTTATAATTTCTTTCCAACATATGTTGGGTTGGAAAGAATAAAAAGTGTTAGTATCTACTATTATATAATTGCATTTCCTTGGCCAACGTGCCTGATTAATTGAAATGTCTTATATGTTGTGAAATGTTTTTAACATGTTCACTTGGATGTTTTAATTACAGGTTGTTTCTTGTTCATAGCACCATGGTCACACTCATTCATACTTTAGCAGATCACAGTGATGATGTCAACTGTTGTGCCTTCTCTTCATCTTATTTGGCATCCTGCTCAATGGACAAAATGGTTCGCATATATTCATTAAGTAACTTTGCAGAGCTTCCATATTCACCATTAAAAGGTCATACGTATGCAGTCCATTGCTGCTGCTTCTCTTCATCAGGAAAACTTTTAGCTTCATGTTCAACAGATGGAACCACAATATTATGGAATACACAGAATGGACAGAAATTAGCAGTGCTGGAACAGCCTAGTGGCAGCCCTGTAAGAGTGTGCAAATTTTCCCCAGAATCTGCATATTTGGCTTCAGGTGCAGCTGATGGTACTTTAGTTTTGTGGCATGTCAACTCACTGAAATTTTATAGGTGAGTTTTTTGTTTGTTTTAAATTAAAAAAAAAAACCCAGTATAAATGTATTGTGTATTTTACATTTTGTAGATAAAATGGTGTGATAGCTGTATTAGTCCACTTTTAAAGGTAATAAGTAGAAATAAAAGAAAAGAAGATGATATATTTTTATTGGACTAACAATGCATTTTTTGATCAGCTTTCAAAGGCAATACCACCTTCAGATCAGAAATGATCAGATCAGAAGAAGGTATTGACTTCGAAGCTAATCAAAAAATGAATTGATAGTCCAGTAAAAAAGATGATACATTTTTAAAATTAAATTATAGAGACACCGTTAACCTGGTTGGGATGGAGTTCCCGAGCTACTCAACTCAATGAGTGAGGGGAAGAAAGGTAGGGTAGAGGGCATCTGGATGGTAGAGGCAGATCGTTTATCATTTATTAGGATTGCTATACTGCTTCTTCTGCATGCAAATTGAAATGGTTTACAAACATAAAATAAACATAAAACCAAACCTATCTAATAGGAACTCCATAAAATAAATAACAAAGCAGAACTAGTCACAGTACGTCAGTTGCTATGGTATGAACAGATTGAAGAAACAAATACATTAAAAAATAAAAAAAATAAATTAAGAATGCCATATGGTTGGTAGACTTTGGGGCTCATTTTCAAAGCACTCAGACTTACAAAGTTATATGCCTCCACGTAGCCTACAACTGTGACTAGAACCTGGCTGTATCATTTTCAAACCAACAAATGAAAACATGGCGCACTCTGTAAGCCCTTTTTGCCCTTATTTGGAAGGTTGACCCCCCCCCCCCTAGTGGAAGTATCCTGAGATGACTGCAAGGGGGCATGGGCATCATCTTGGGGCCATATGGGGCAGGAGCAGAGGGATCCCCTTTGGATAGGCCCTAGGGGTTGGGGGGAGGGTTCAGAACTGCTGGCAGGAGGAGTGGGTTCAAAAGGAGATAAGCAGCTGTGTTCCGAGGGTAAAGATCAGATGGGGGGATTGGCTGTGGTGGTGGAGAGATCTGATGCCAGGGAGTCTGCTGTGAGTGAGACTTTGCTCGGGGGAAAAGATCTGAATGGGGCTGTTACCGCACCTTACTAGCGTTTTGCCTACACTTATGGGAAAGAGCTGGTGTAATTCCTGACTTTTGTGTTGTGACATACACATGTATTCCCTATATCCCTATTCTGTTCTTCCCTAGCCCTGCCCAGAACATGTTTCCACCATGCTCCCTTCCCACCAAAATGTAGACATGATATTCACGTGTAAAAATCAGCTTTTACATTTGTATGCTCTGATTTTTACACATGTATATCACAAATAGGGTTTCTAAAATCAGGGCTAGTTTCCCTATTGAATGAATAGCAATGGCATCTTAGTACGGCAAATGCAGTGATCTTAAGTACGCCTGCTAAGCACAGTATCACTAATAGAAAATGGAAAGAAAAAAAATATTGATAATAGGAAATGGAATAAATAAGAAATATTTGTTTTATAATTGCTTCACCTGTGTTAAGGTTTCATGTGCTTTAGTTCACAGAACTAGCATTTCCTTTAAAAAGTTCCTTTTTAAAAAATATGCAGCTACAATAAAAATCCACAACTGAAGTCTTTATGTTGTAGGTTTTCAGTATGCCAGTAGAATAACTTGCAATTTTGGAAACTGTGGTCTCTTTATATAATTCCCTTAGGGCCCTTTTTACCAAGCTGCAGCAAAAGGGGGCTGGTGCTGGCATCGGTGTGTGTTTTACACGCATGCTGAGGCCCCCTTTTTCCACAGCTGGTAAAAGGGAAGTCTCGCCTTCCTGCAGGAAATAGCCGTGCGGCAAGTAAAGCACTTGCCATGTGCCCATTTCGGAGGGGGGGGGGGGGGAAAGGAGCCCTTACCGCCACCCATTGAAGTGGCGGTAAAGGTTCCCATGTTAACCCGGCGGTAACCAGGCAGTTCCCGATACTGGCCGATTACCGCCGAGTACACTCTGACGCTACAAAAATAAATACATTTTTGTAGCGCCGGAAATGACGGCTCGCTGGGAGTGGGAAGTACCGCTGGGCTGTTGTGGTAGCCTGGCGGTACTTCCTGTATAGCGAGTGGTAAGCCCGCGTTGGGCTTACCGCCTCTTAGTAAAAGGAGCCCTTGATGAAAGAATTACTGAAGCAACATTCTGGCTGAAGAATCTTTAACATAATCACTACGCTAAAGCACATCTATATAGAGGGGAAAAGTTGTTGGACATCTGTGTCTAAAACACCTGTAAACTTCAGGCAATCAAACAGTCCATTGTGACACCATCTCCCTCCTAGTGAATTTTCTCATCTGAATGGCTACATAGGGTTTGTGATCATTCCCCAGAAAGAGCCCTTTGAGAATGTTGCTCACTTGTGCATGAGCAGAAGAGATCCAGTGATGATTTTGAACTATTACATAGCCATGTGTTTGTAACATGGATCTGAACTGATTCTAAACCTGGTGTGTGTGTGAATTTATTATCTCTATGATACTTGGACCCCAACTTTAATTTCAACCTAACCAACTATAACTATATATCTAATTCTAAAATAAGATTATTTTTGATTTTAAGGTACTTGTTCACTAAAGCATGAATATGCACCTGTTAATCTATGTTAACTTCAACCTGATTTGTGTTAATTTCTTTGGATTATCGTGCTTTAGTGAATAAGGGTCTTAAGCTTTTATAAGCTCGAAAATACACCTCTCTGTTTATTTTTGGTTCCAGTGGCTTTCTCTTGTATCTTTGGGTTTCCAGCCCCTACTAGGTGGTCTTCATTCTTATTTAACTAGATGGATTCGATGATCTCTTTGTGCCATTAGTTACTATGCTATGATTTTAACTAGTTTGTAACAACTAATAAGATACCTGCTTTCATAACGTATATCAGTGTAATGAACTCTCGTCGTCATTAACAAATTTTACTTACAATTCAAACCAACCACAACTAATAGAAGTTTCAGGAATAGTTGGCTATATCAAAGAGTAGAAAGAATACTGATTTCTGTTAAAACTAATTTAAAAGGAGGAAAATTGAGTAGTAATTTTCAACATGTCTAAGGGGCATTAAAATCTGGTGAAACTTGACCCTTTACCTCTTCATTTTTTCTGTCTTCCTCATTTTAGTATGATATGATGTAGTACTTGTATTCCGCCAACTCCCAAAATATGGTTCAAAGCAGATTCCAACAATAAAAAAATAGACCTTGATTATAATAGATATAGATCATGATTCTTTCCTGAATCTGGCATGAGTTTGTCCTTAAGCTAGCCAACACGGTTGAACACAGTTATTGTAATATCATCAGATCTGGCCACAGAGGATTCCTTTCTGAAGTGGTGTCACTCAGTTCTCCTTAGCTGGCATTTGCTTCTCAAGTTGGCCACCTTTCTGTTGATGTTATTGTCCTGGGACTTGTTCAGGATTTTGTATTGTTAATTTGAAATGTTTTGAAAGTATTACATTTCTAAAGCTTTGTTTTATTCTGTTGCTTGTATCCTAGATCTGGTTCCGTTAAGGATGGTTCTCTGGTGGCCTGTTCATTTTCTTCTGATGGAAATATTTTTGTCACTGGATCATCAGGTGGAGACTTGACAGTGTGGGATAATAATATGAGATGTTTATATGCTGAGAAAGCACATGATCTTGGAGTCACCAGCTGTGACTTTTCTTCACAGCCAATTACTGGTTGGTTGCCTTCACATTTAAGGGTATTGCCTAAAGACCTTATCCAGGCAAAATATCAGGCAGTGCATCTAAAATCAATAATAGGCAATCTGGCTGGTTTAGGCTTTATGCGCTTGTACTACATCCTCCTGACCTTTGTCTGAATTGGGTCTTTAAGGAATTTGTGTGTGTATGTGTGTCAAGAAATAAATGAGTCCTTTTATGAATAAGCTAATGAATTACTATTTTACAGATTTCATTCTCATTAAAACTGTTTGCTATTTCAAAATGTCTTGATTTTTTTTGATCAGATGGAGAACATGGTTCAAAATCTTTTCGACTTGCATCTTGTGGTCAGGACAACCAAGTCAAGTTATGGGTTCTGTCATTAAATGTTATCACAGGTATGTTTGCATTAAAAAAATGATGATTGTCCTGAAATATCTGCTTGAAATCTGAGGGATTTTTCTGTGGAAAGTGGAAGAAATTGCCAAATTCCTTACTATAATTGGAGACTATGGGGCCCATTTACTAAGCTGCATTAAGCAGTGAACATGGGCTTTTGCTGCATGGTATACATTACTATGGGGCCGTGCTGATACCAGCCAAGGCTTGAAAAGCAGCCAGCATGGTGCTTAAAAAAAAAAAAAAAAAAAAAAAAGTGTTAGCTGCTTAAAATGGGAGTGGATAGGAGCTGGGCATGATATGGATGGGTAGACCAATCTAAACCTCGAAAAGAGCTTTAATGGATATCTGCATAAAGTTCATAATACAAATAACAAAAGATGATATCCTTGCATAGTACTGATGTCATCAAAAATTAATATTAACAGGAGGAAAAAACCTCAAATTGTAAGGGAACACTCTATCGTTGATAGCATCAACATTAAGGAGGTCCCTTCACTTATCATGGGTAAAAAACCTCCTTTATTGTCTCAAAGAAATTTTCATTTTTATATTGGCTCATGCTCTACTTGAGACAACCCTCCATCTAGTTCTGTAAATATAGTACGGAATGATGCACTTATCTTATTAAATCTGCAGTCAGCTCAAGACCCACCACGGCCCGACTTTGGCCACAGTTTCAAATCCTTCCTCAGGGTCCGTGGTGTCTGACTGGCAAAATCTGTAAATAAAGTGCATCAAAATTACATCAGTTCACATTATTTCTCTAACTAGACTTCACAGATTCAAACTCAAAATCGGTTTAACTTACATAGTGCTTTCTTCACAGCTAGCTCACGCTTATTAGTCCATCAAAAATGGCTCCGATTTATATATGCCGACGTCAGACGCCGACTTGATAAACCCCTCCTATCTCAGATGTTCGTCAAATGACGACATTTTATGGTTACGCGCTAATTCAAAAAAATTTATTCCATTCGATCTTGGTGTTCATACCAAATGGACATAATGTATGTAAACGAAAAATCCAACGTTGTTCTTGTCTCAACAAAAGAAGTTTCTTATCCCCTCCTCCAGTCTGCCACCTTAACTGTTGCAGTACAAAGCACCTTAAGCTCTCAAAAGAGTGTTCTTCCTTATTACAAAGAGCTGCTAAAGGTGCCGTTGTTTTGTTGATGTTAATATCACTTTTATGTTCAATCAACCTTGTAGAAAGTCTTCTGGACGTTTGTCCAATATAAAGTTTATTGCAACTACAAATTATGCAGTAGACCACCCAATCAGACAAGCATGAAGTACTTTGTTGCAAACTATATTTTTTCTTAGACTGGGTATCTGTGAATTCCTTAATTTCAAGCATAATGTCACACATATTACATCCTCCACATTTTTTGTGACCAACTTGACTTTCTTGACTATATATCGGTTGTCTTAATGCTGAAGGGGCCAAAATTTCTTTTAAATTTCTTTTAATTTCTCCCCTGAACATGTAGAAGGTTCCTTATAAGGCTTATCCTTATTACAATTGGATGATAACACCTCACCTTCAGCATCATGGAATTTGTATCAGAATTTATCATGTTGTCTTATTAAAGCCGAATTGCATAATGCTACTATGATAGAATATTGTAAGAAAGAATTAATCCCTAGAGGTTTGCGTATCTCTAAAGAACCTAAATTATTCCTTGAAGACAAACAGTTTTTACAAAATTGGGCAGGAATATTGAATAAATGTGCCCTGGATTTAATGGTGTTAATTATTGATAAAACGCGAGAAACAATGACACAAATTAAAAAGGATATAGAGGTAACAGAAGTTCTCTTGAAACAAAAAGAATCTCTAGAAATGTTTAATAAACAACAAGATGATATTAAACACAAGATGGATCGTTTGAGATATGATATCCAGCAAATGAAAGTAAAAAAGTTCCGTCGGGATGAAAAAGATTATGAAAATAAATCAGTATATCCTTGGCTTTATAAAGATAACAGCGAACAGAAACCTGCTTTTGAAGGAGGAAGCGATGGTTTAGACTCTGATTCCACCAGTTTGGGAAGTGATAATCGTTTTTTAGAACAAGGCAGAGGGAAACGAGGTCGAGGCAGAGGCAGGGCCTCGAGACGAGGATCCAGACAAGATCGGAATTATGGACCAGACAGGTCCGACCGACCAGTAACTCGGTCACAATAAAGGAAGATTCAAAGGTAATTAATTTATCGAAATACCCTGTGTCAGCAGTGGAATATAACGTACTTGCGAAAGGATTATCTTATGTACCCATGGTATCCTATGATCCATTTCAGAATAGAATAGATCTTGAAAGATTTATACGATCGATACACATTAAATCTTTTAGAAAAGATGTCTCGAGGGTTAAATTGAAATCGAAATGGATTCCCCCCACTCCACCAGAACCTGCTGTGACTATTTTTAAACAACTAATCCTTAAAGAATTAGAAAAAATAGAAAGTAGCCTACAGAGAAAATCTTCTAATTGCACCCCAGAAGAAAAATTAGCAATCAAATCTTTGAGAGGTAACGATCAGATTGTTATAAGGAAAGCAGACAAAGGTGGCTCGATTGTGATTCAAGACAGAATAACATGTAGAAGAAATTTTTAGGCAGCTATTAAATCAGCATGATTATGAAGAGCTGATACAGGATCCTACGCCTGCTCTACAAGAAAGAATTTTTTCTATAACAGGAAAAGGATACGCCAGTAGTTTTATTACTCAGAATTTGCATTTTTAAATAAAAAATCACCACGTATCCCTGTTTTCTACACTTTACCAAAAATTCATAAGCGGCTTAATAATCCACCAGGTCGCCCTATAGTTTCCAGCAATGATTCAGTACTTGAGCTGTTATCTATATATGTTGATACTTTCCTGCGTCCCTTTGTGCAACAATCTAAATCGTATATAAAAGATACCACAGATTTTTTAAAACATCTACAGACTATCCAAAACCCTGATAAAGATTGGCTCTTGGTAACAATGGATGTAACTAGTCTATACACTGTTATTCCACAAGATGAAGCGCTACTTGTTTTAGAAGGAGTAGGTATTAAAGTAGAGGGCTGATTGTACGGTACCCACTACTTTCATTTTGGAATTAGCCTCATTAACTTTAAAAAATAATTTTTTTCAGTTTGAGGGAAGGCTCTTTAAGCAAGTATCCGGGGTTGCGATGGGTTTGCACCCTCGGTAGCAAATCTGTTTGTTGCAGATTTTGAGGAAAGATATGTCTATGTCTCACCAGGGTTTGCCAAAATCAAGCTTTGGTTAAGATTCATAGACGATATTTTTTGTCTATGGATGGGATCCCGAGAAGAACTTGAGGATTTTGTTATATTTTTGAATCAATGTCATCCTGCTCTGAAATTCACCATACAATATGATAAACATGGTGTCATTTTTAGATTGTTTTGGTTAATAAAGTGGATACAGGGTTTTACACTACCATTTTCCGAAAGGAAACAGAAACACTTTATTATATTATGACAGCTGTCATTCTAAAAAATTGAAAGACAGCTTACCTTTTTCTCAATTTTTATGCTATAGGCGTATATGTTCAGATTTATCAGAGTATAAAAGTAAGGCAAAAGATTTAAGTAGTAGATTGAAAGAAAGGATATCCTAAAAAAGTGATACAATCAGCTTATAGAAGAGCTAAATACAATAATTGTGATTATCTTCTGGAGCCTAAAAAGATCATTGATGAAGGGGAACAAGATGTCATGACCTGTGTGCTACGCCATTCCACTATGGTGAATAAAGTTGCTGCAGCGATTAGATCCCATTGGCATGTTATCCAGACTTTACCTGAGTTTGAGAATAGTACATTAAGACTGGCTTATAGGAGGGGCCGCAATTTAAAAGAAATTTTGGCCCCTTCAGCATTAAGACAACCGATATATAGTCAAGAAAGTCAAGTTGGTCACAAAAAATGTGGAGGATGTAATATGTGTGACATGCTTGAAATTAAGGAATTAACAGATACCCAGTCTAAGAAAAAATATAGTTTGCAACAAAGTACTTCATGCTTGTCTGATTGGGTGGTCTACTGCATAATTTGTAGTTGCAATAAACTTTATATTGGACAAACGTCCAGAAGACTTTCTACGAGGTTGATTGAACATAAAAGTGATATTAACATCAACAAAACAACGGCACCTTTAGCAGCTCTTTGTAATAAGGAAGAACACTCTTTTGAGAGCTTAAGGTGCTTTGTACTGCAACAGTTAAGGTGGCAGACTGGAGGAGGGGATAAGAAACTTCTTTTGTTGAGACAAGAACAACGTTGGATTTTTCGTTTACATACATTATGTCCATTTGGTATGAACACCAAGATCGAATGGAATAAATTTTTTTGAATTAGCGCGTAACCATAAAATGTCGTCATTTGACGAACATCTGAGATAGGAGGGGTTTATCAAGTCGGCGTCTGACGTCGGCATATATAAATCGGAGCCATTTTTGATGGACTAATAAGCGTGAGCTAGAAGTCTAGTTAGAGAAATAATGTGAACTGATGTAATTTTGATGCACTTTATTTACAGATTTTGCCAGTCAGACACCACGGACCCTGAGGAAGGATTTGAAACTGTGGCCAAAGTCGGGCCGTGGTGGGTCTTGAGCTGACTGCAGATTTAATAAGATAAGTGCATCATTCCGTACTATATTTACAGAACTAGATGGAGGGTTGTCTCAAGTAGAGCATGAGCCAATATAAAAATGAAAATTTCTTTGAGACAATAAAGGAGGTTTTTTACCCATGATAAGTGAAGGGACCTCCTTAATGTTGATGCTATCAACGATAGAGTGTTCCCTTACAATTTGAGGTTTTTTCCTCCTGTTAATATTAATTTTTGATGACATCAGTACTATGCAAGGATATCATCTTTTGTTATTTGTATTATGGATGGGTAGGCGTCAGCTGTGACAGCATGTGGGTCAGTACTGTGCTAGGTGTTGCAACTGCTGATAGTACAGCCACACTTACCACCATCTCAAGAGGAGGTGGAATGGACATCTGTACTACTGGCTGTCTAGTAGCACAACTGCTGTGAAAAAAGTTCCACAGCAGCACATTTCACTCTTCCTCAGAATGCAACTGAATTTACCCCAGTCCCCTCCACCCCCCCCCCCCCCCCCCAAGGACTTACACTGGGGTTAACTATTGATGGTTTCAGTGGACCCTGGTGGGAGTGGCGCACTGCACTTCTACCTGGGACTTTGCTAGGATCCAAAATGTCACTGATGATGATATTGGTAGTTTCTTGGTGTTACTGGTAAAAGGCTTTCTTCCACATGAGATAGCAGTAATACCACCAGAATGCCACTATGGGTCACTGGCACCATTTTGGATCCTGGCACAGTCCTGGGCAGGAGCAGAGGAGGCCATCCCTATTCAGGCTGACTGAAATCACCAGTGGTGACCTCAGGGTAAATCCTGGATGGGGGTGGTGAGGGAGGTGCTTATGTTCAGGAGTGAGGCAGGGCCCCCCCCCCCACCACCCGAGGTCGTCATTGTCGCCGGCCCCCCCCTCCACCTGCTACCGGGCCGGGCCCTGCACTAACCTTAAACACCTCCTTTCAGCACGTTTGCAGCAAGCAGCAGCAGGGCAGACCTCTCCTTCCTTCCGTGCCCCGCCCTCGCGGACGTTACGTCAGGCGAGGGTGGGACACGGAAGGAAGGAGTGGCCTGCCCTGCTGCTGCTTGCTGCGAACGTGCTGAAAGGAGGCATTTAAGGTTAGTGCTGGGAGCGACGGAGGGAGGGCGGGTCGGACTGCGGTGTCGCCGGGCCCCCTTTGGAGGCCCGGGCCCAGGGACATTTGTCCCCCCCCCCCTTCTCGGCGGCCCTGGAGTGAGGTTTGTGATTTTGGGAGCAGGCTTTGGCAATTCAGGGAGGGATCCAGTTGGGAGTTTTCAGTGGGGCTGCATTGCATTGCAGGTGCTATCTGTCACCGCATATAACATTATGCCCACATGCTAATTCTTTGCCCTGTGTGGTAAATGCACGGCAGATGCTGGGCATAACCCCTGCATTTACCTCAAAGACTTTGTACTTAAACAGCGTATTTTTGTTTTTAATATGCAGTACGTGCAAAACTTAAAGCACTTTAGTAAAAGTTATAAAGAGAATGAAAAAAAATGTTTAAAGTACGTAAATTCACAGAATAAAGGGGCTTTGATGTTTAGTTAATGAGCAGATATTGTTTCTGGTTGCTGAGTACCATTGTCAGTATTCTCTCTGATAACATCCATGTATTTGATGTCCCTGAATAGTTTGTGGTTTCTGTTCTGAAGGGAAAGAACCACAGCTAGTTCTTGGGGTCATGGAGAAAGAGATCCTTTGCTCCAGTCATGGAAGATTTCCTTATTTTATATTTTTTTTACCCTCAAGATCCATTTTTTTCCCTAAATATTTCTGACCTTTGAGTTCTGTATAGTAATATTTCCTAGCTAGTATGCCTTCAGATCTGGTCAAGTGTGCCAGAGAAGAAAAATCATTGCTGGTGCTCAAGTCCAGACTAGCAGATGGGCTCTGCTCTCAGTAACTTGCAGCAACAGTGGCTTTTAAGTTCAGAAGATGCTTTATAAGCACATGTGCAACCACACATGTCTCTCTCCTTCCTAGATACAGCATGAGCGCCAGAGTGTGGAAATTAGGCAGCTTGTAGTGCAAAAAAGCAGGACCTGGCTATCATACCACACACATTGCACAAAGCAATTGGCATTCCTTTGTTTATCTTTCTCATTGTAGTCTTCAAGTCTCTGGTGGGGCTTTGATTGCTTACCTAGTTTTTCTTTTGGCCACATGATGTCTCTATACCCACAGAGCTTATTCGATAGAGTTTGGTGTGCAACGCAGAATGTTTGAAAAAGTGTGAACACATAAGGGGCTTTTCTTAAATATGTATACGTATTGCTATATCACTTATACAATATTTAGATTTGGGCTAAAAATCACTGTGTTTTATAGATAAGCTTTGTAAGCAATAGCCAAGTGTAGTGTAGTATGGGACTCTACCAGTTTAACCCCAGGGCCATTCCAATTTTGGGCAATACTTGAATTGGCCAGTGTTAGAAATGGGATACGACTAGATGGACCTTCGTTATGATCTAGTAGGACAACTCTTACGTTCTTATTCTATGAGTAATTGTAGCCTTTGTGGTTTTGTATTTTTTTCCTCATTTGACTTTTCTCTTTAATCATTCTTGGTAGGTTTTGAAATGAAATTTAAATGCACATTAAGTGGACACTCTGCCCCAGTTCTCTCTTGTGCATTCTCATATGATGGACAAGTTTTAGTCTCGGGGTAAGGAATGTTATTTCATTTAATTTGTAGCATAGTTGTCTTTCTACTGTATTTAGAACCATAGACTTTAAGGTCAACAAAGAAACTGCAAGTTACATATTTTTTAAAAAAGATATATATATTATATATATACCCTGTTTCCTCGAAAGTAAGACATCCCCCGAAAATAAGCCCTAGTAGAGGTTTTCCTGAATTAGTAGATATAAGGCCTCCCCCGAAAGCAAGACCTAGCAAATTTTTGTTTGAAAGCAGGGCCGCTGAGAGCCGGACAAGGCCGCCCCCCGGGCCGCCCCCCACCCAAGGTCGCCGGCCCCCTTCCACCCACCCTCCGTCACTCCCGGAACTAACCTTAAACGCCTCCTTTCACCTTCGCAGCAGCAGGGCAGACCTCTCCTTCCTTCCGTGCCCCGCCCTCGCGGACATTCATTCCAATATGCCCAGACCTCTCTTCAAGATCATCACATGTGGAAATAAGTACTCCCTTTCCCACACCAGCATCTGTAGTATGATGTATAACTCATTTGATGTGTTTATTGCCACGTTATAGAACTCTTCCTGATGCTATGTTATCTACAACATTCCTTGTACTTCAGATCTGAGATTGTATGGACTCGGAGCCAGATTTACAGTTATCTAAGTACATCCTTTTGGTCTTTAATCCACAATTCCCCCAACTCCCCCACCCCCCCCACCAGTCTAACCCCAGGACCATTCCATTTTGGGCAATGAAGGAGCCTGTACAAGTGGGTCAGCTTTTTGATAAGATGATGGCTTTGGGACGTTATGGTTTACAATTAATTTTGAGCTCGATATACTGCATAGTCCGGCAAGCAGATCAAGGTGCTTTACAATAAACACACAAAAATCGGAAAGGAAATCCAGAGAGTGAAGGGAATGTTTAATCGCACACACTGCAAAAGAACAGCATTCCACTGAGTGCAAATACAGGCAAACATACTATCTAGTTGGGCACACCAACAAAACCCAAAAAGCCTTATGGAAAATGTGGATTTTCAAGACTTTTGAATTTCTTAAATGATCCCGCAAATATCTGAATGGAGGTTGTTCCAAAGTTTTGGGGCCAGGAAATAAAAAGCAGATTGTTGAATTGATTCATAATGAGCTGACTTGGGGCTGGACAATAATAGGTGATTTGAATTTAGTAATCTTAACGATCTTGAAGGAGTATACAAGATGGTTGAGGTAGAGAGTTATATCCACATAGTAAGACTTGTGGGTTCAACAGAGAATCTTGAAAAAGACTTGATAGTGTACTGGTAGCCAATGCAGATATATGAGTAGACTTTACCCCAGTGTTATTACTTTGCTTATTTGCAAATAACTAATTTTTTCATGAAGAACAGATTTAAAGATAAGTGTTTTACAGAAGATTTGTGAGATTTCTTGTCAACCAAAAAATTTGTTTGAATACTTTTTTATTGATGACAAGTTAGTAACAGCAATTATCAAGAAAAACAATGTGAGAGTACACAAACAAGAAATTATAGTATAATACCGTACAGCCCGTCGTCAAGTTTTCCTCAGTTTTCCCCCATCTTCCCCTCCCACCTTCCCACACTATGCACATTCCCAAGATAACACAATCGATAACAACCCCCATCTCCTAAGAGAACTCTACCAGATATAGCCAATCAGTTATACCAAGACCAGGAGAGTTCTGTCGCTTCCGACTCTCCCCTACTCACAAATGAAGAAAAGAAAAAGTCTCCTTAACAATTTCCCCCTAACTCTTCCCCAAGTCCCTGTAGTCCATCCCCCCCTCCCACCTAACGGTGAGCGAAAGTGGTTAAATAGAGATGGAGAAGCAAAAAGTGGACCTCCACAATAAGTTATAAAGGCAAAGTATTAAGAAGTAGGCTGTATGCGCGAGGAGAGAGGTTTTGTATAAAAGGCTCCCAAACCATCCAAAACCATTTCTTCCGCTTTGCTGTGAGACAAGCAGAGCAGGCTTCCCAGGTTAATAACAGTTGAATTGCATTATGCCAATGCTACTGATTAGGAGCATCTCTCCCACACCATGTCTGTAAGATACACTTCACACCCACCACACATGCTTTGTAGAGAACATATCGATGGCCCTTTGACAGGGAGCCTCTATATTGTTCCAACCCTAACAAAAAACTGGAGGGGGCAAGGGGAAAAGTATGTTTATATACGAAAGCACTTGGTGCCAGTAATTCTGTATAATTGGGCATGTCCAAAGTTCATGAGATAATGTATTCTCCAGTGTCCCACAGGCCCGCACATTGCAGAGATGGGATACACCCAGCATGGAAAACCTGTCTCGGGAAGAAGTATGCTCTTGTTAGAGACCAGTACAGGCATTCCCTATATCTAGCAACCAAAAATTTATAAATTTTTGCAGAACCGGTGCCTATCTTACGTTCTGACTGGTGTGTGAACAGGGAAGGGGCTGGAATAAAGATGGATGGACTGAGTTGGGGGGGGGGGGCTAGAAAAATAGATGGAGTGAGGGGCCTGAAGCATGGGGAGGGGGGACTGTGAAGAAAAAAAAGTGGATGAGGCATGTGGGGGGCTGGAAAAAGGTGACTTATGTGTGTTTATGCAGGGAGAGGGGCTGGAATAAAGGTGGTTGGAGTGAGTTGGGGTGGCTAGAAAAGGTGGATGAGGGTCTGTGCGCTATGGGAATGGGATGGAGGTCTGTAGGAATGTGCTTAGAGAACTGCTATGGTGGTGGGGCGGGTATTTCATGCCTAGGAGGAGATGCCAGCCCTTATAATGGGGGAATTCTGCACAAGAAAACGGTGAATAGTGTGAACAATTTTGCAGAACTTTCAATTTTTTCATGCAGAATTTCCCCCAGGAATAAACCCTACCTGGGCCATTAGCCTCCCAATGTTTGAATATTAGATCTGACTCTCCTGGTGGAAACTCCCTATTAAAGCTAATTGGAGTTAGCTTAATACTGCCTTATGCCTCTTTTATATCTCCAGTGTGTATTTTGTATAAGGGTTATCTACTCAAATGTTATTCCTACTGTTGCTTTTGGAGCACACTAAAGCTGCCAGTGTCTCCTCAGTGAGCATTGCTTCTCAGTTAAGACCCATTGTTTAGTGTTTCCAGTCCACCGCAGCCTGAAGCTGAGGAGCTACATAGCACTATCTGAAATTTGACACCCCTAACGCCCTGCACCCTTCCCCCTCCCCCCAAACCTTCTGGTGTATGTATGAAGAAGGGTGTGAAAGGTCAAGGAGGGACCCAATCAACATCATTTGCATTTATAGGAAGGTTTGTAATGAGTGAAACCAGTTTTTATGAGTTCCCTCTTGAAAAATGAAGATATTCAGCTATTATATAGTTGAACATTTTTCATTTTTCCACACTGATGTATTCAAAATGTCTCATTATAAAGATATAAATCCATTATTTTGAAAGGATCAAGGAATAAAATGTAGAATATTAATCCAATCATTACTGCCACTATTCCGTTCTTATGGAGATGTATCACAGGAAGAAATGCATCATTCTATATTTAAACCAGTTTCATATTAATGTACACTAGAGCTTTGTTTATCTGCAATGGGTAAAATACAGGCAATACCAGATAATTTGAGTTTTCAGATAAAAGAATTTCAGATGAGAATTTCCCTAAATAATGGTTTCATGTGAAGCCATCCAATTTTCAGAAAGTGTAGGTTTTGCTAGACAATGGATCACTGTTGGGGGTCCTTGTTTTTTCCCTATAATTCCTTCCTCCAAATACTGAGTTTCCAGTTAATAGATCTTTAGATAAACAGTGCTTTTTCAAAATAAAGCAATACCTACTAATTAGTGTTCACCCTTACTCTGTTATAATGGTTTGTACAGTATAAACCAGATGTACACAACACTGTGCAGAAACACACAGGATACTAACCGTCTAGTTAAGACGATTGGATAAGAGACAAGAATAGAAACAAGAAGCTTTGAGTTAATAGAGGGGCATGACAGGGAAAATTAAACTGGATTCTAGGTAGGAATAATTGAGGAAATGGCAACATTAACTGTGTAAAGCAGGAAGGAATGAGGTTTCTTAAACTTATATAAGAAAAGCCAGTGGATTGGGTAAGTGCTATGTCTTTAACAAGAAATTTGAGTAATACTACCCTGAAATAGTCCAGATTGACACCTACATCTTCTAACATTAATCTAGCTTAGTTTTCTGCAATTCCAAACCATCTACTTGAACCATGAGTAAAAGTATGAGTTCTGAAGATTCAGATTCAAGTTAATAGATGGGAAGTTTGAAGGCAGGAACCATTTACTTGTGCAAACCTGTAAGAACTTAGATTTATGGTCCCAGAACCACTCTGCATATGAAAACAAGAGCATGGGTGCATAGGGTAGGAAAGAAATAAGTGCAGCCTCTCAACCTCAAAAACAGGATAAACTGTGTATACAGATTTTATAGATCCAGGGTACAAATCTGTAAACCCTAATCCCAACGAGGCTTATGTAACAAGACTTAGCTTCAGATATGCCATGTTGATCCAAGGTAGCTGTATAAAAGATTGCAGCTTCCATTCTATTCCTTGGCTCACCTCAGAGGTCAAAGCAATAAGATACTTACTCTTCTTTTGCACAGTTTTGAGTGCAGACTTTCATCCCCCCAAAAAAGGCTAAATTATTTTTTTAAATCTTTAACACTTTTTAAGTGCAACAGAACATCATGCTTACCATAACAGAAAAGAGTACAAAAACAAATCACTAAGGTCCCTGTTTACTAAGCCATGCTAGAGGCACGCCAACGTTTTTAGTGCACGCCAAGCATTAGCTCGTGCTAACTGTGTAGATGCCCATAATATTCCTGTGGGTGTTTACACACTTAGTGAATACTAATTTTTAGCACATGCTAAAAATGCTAGCACACCTTAGTAAACAGGGCTCTAAATAAAATATTTCTTCTTTTACATTAAAATTTAGCTTTTGCTATCCTTATTTTCCCAAAAGACAATGTCTCATTTTGTAAACAAAGCAAGAAGTGCCCTGTTTACTAAGGTGCACTAGCATTTTTAGTGTGTCCTATAGGAATATATGGGTGTCTCTAGGTAAAAACAGGGCCCTAAATGTTTTATAGAAAAGTAGATATGATGTAACAAAGAGAGGGAATTAGGTACAGAAAAAGTCCAACCAAAAAAATGAGCACAAAGGGCCTTTAAAAACAGAGGGAACACAGTTCTTTCTTTCATTAAAACATTTAATAGTAGAATTTGATTGGAGGAAGACCCGACACGGGCTGTGTTTCGGTGCTACCGCACCTGCGTCAGGGGTCACACCAATGACTAAAAGGCTTCAACAGACTGATTACAAACCGTCTGATGTTTTCCAGAATTTTCCTCCGAATGTCATGCAGTGCAGGACTCACGCGCACCCTGTTGAAGCCTTTTAGTCATTGGTGTGACCCCATACGCAGGTTAAACACGGCCCGTGTCGGGTCTTCCTCCAATCAAATTCTACTATTAAAAGTTTTTTTGAATGAAAGAACTGTTTTCCCTCTGTTTTTAAAGGCCCTTTGTGCTCGTTTTTTTGTTTATAGAAAAGTAGAAACATTTATTTGCACCTAATGATCCAGCAGTGATCCCACTCACCATTTGGGAGAGCAGATGGGGTAAAGAGCTGGTAACATTGTACCATTATCAGCAAATTAATGGGTTATTGCCTTACTATCCTCACTTTCTGTGTTTATAGCTATGACAATTTGGTGCAGAAAATTATGAAGCTGAAGCGTTTCTTAAGAATGTATATGAAGGAGGGACCCCCCTCCATAGCTTCACCCCCAATGTTGCTTTAGCAGAATTCAGCGGGTTGAGTCCACATGTATTCTTTTTGCTGTCTTTAGCAGCTTCAGTTCTGGTTTTAAATAGAGGCTGACTGAATTTCAGTTTTAGTTTATGGCATTGAAACCAGCCCATAATCCATTTTCGTTTTGACTGAATGGTTCTTTAATTTTCAGCCATATTTCTGGTTTTGACCAAAAATGATCATGTACTTTTTTTTTTTGGTGGAAGCCAAAAATGTGTGCATTGTCCCATTTTACTCTCTCTCTCCCTCCCCAGATCTCACCCTGTGGACCTATCTTACAATCCCTGGTGGTCTAGGGGTGTAGCTGGGCAGTTACCTCCTGCCTATTCTGGCTCTGCCTTGACAGGTGCATTGCCTCTGTTCTGACTACACCACAAGATCACCAGGGATTGTTAGGTAATTGGGGTGGGGGCTACTCTTTATTTTATTTTTTTTTGTATTGCAAGTAATGCATTAATGATCTTGTACAATAGTTTATATGATGAATATAGTGCTCCAAATGTCTTTATACAGAATTTTAGCTGGAATTTGTCTGTAAATTTGGAATGATGAGCTCCTTAGGAATTACAATGGTCATGCCGAGTGTGATGCAAAGAAAGTTGCTGTAAAAGCACCGTGGCTTCTAGTTTTCAGTAGCTGTGGGTCCTTGTGTGTGGAGGCTATTTTTCTTGGGGGTAAAATATGATCTTTCATTATTTAAAGTTATATTCTGGTTTAAATACATGGATTTAGTAGAGGGATACAGACTGCAAGCTCTGCCAGTCTCCAGCGGGCCTCACTAGTTCAGGTTCACACAACCAAATCTGACTTTTCAGTTTGTTTTCGGCTTCAGCTGAAATCGAAAAACTGCCTCCAAATTTCTTCTCCTGGTTTTATTCGGCCTCTAGTTTAAAAGGGCCACATTTAATTATCTGGCATTAGAATTTTCAACTTGAGGATCATTGCTTAAAATTTTTTTTAAATTGGCAAACACTTTGTCAAAATCATTTATTGTAAATTTATTTTCTATATCATAACTATTGTCTCTTTTCTTGAAGGTCTGTAGACAAATCTGTGATAATCTATGAAACGGTAAATAAGATTTCATTCTAAATATATTGTTTTAAGTAAATTATATCATTTAGTTCATATTTTTCTATTAGGTTAACTTCCCTTTAATGTTTGAAGATGTTACATACAAATGCTACATGTGACATGACATTTGTATGTAACATCTTCAAACATTAAAGGGAAGTTAACCTAATAGAAAAATATGAACTAAATGACATTAA
Source organism: Microcaecilia unicolor (assembly GCF_901765095.1). Taxonomy (NCBI): domain Eukaryota; kingdom Metazoa; phylum Chordata; class Amphibia; order Gymnophiona; family Siphonopidae; genus Microcaecilia; species Microcaecilia unicolor. The sequence continues at coordinate 102,447 of NW_021963126.1, read as the reverse complement.
TGATCATTTGCCATATTGTTCAAGCAGCTAAAAAGTCAGCTTTTATTTGTTCCACTACTTCAAAAAATTGTAAAATGTGTGATTACAATGTGACACAGTGACATGTTCTTTCCCATTCTACCACTGGTCATTTCAGGCAAGTCTGTGTGAGGGACTCAGTGGACCTACCTTAAGATCATGAGATACGATCATCCCCAGATTCTACAATTCTTATACCCATACAATAACTTCACTCCATATACTGCATTGGTCCCTTGAACATTTGTAGACCAAATGCATGACCCAGATTGATTGATTGATTGATTGATTTTTAGTATTGAATTTTAGATGCTAAATGCTAGACTATTCTTCAGGCCTCACTAGATCCCTCTTCATGTTTTCTGCAGCCTCTGTGGTATCTACTCTGTTGCAGATTTTGCTAACAGACTTTCTGCAAAATTGCTTACAAAGATTTTGGAAAGAAATCGGACCAAGGGCTGATCCTGAGACATACCACACCACCAGTAATGTCACTTTCGTCAGCATGAACACCATTTACCACTACCATTTTTGTTTTTCCAATCAACCATGAGCAGTGGTACCAGTAGCAGGATAGGGCTGGGGGTTGTGTGCCTGTCTTTTCCTACTGAAATGGGGTCACAGCCACACAAAGTTTGCCTAGATCTTCCCCCTCCATGTAGTGACTCCTTGAGGTACTCCCCCTTTTTAATAAAGTTAGAGGGACTTCCACAAAGGCGTGCTAGCGTATTTAGTGTGTGCTAAACGCTAGAGATGCCCATAGATACCTATATGGGTATCTCTAGCATTTAGCACACACTTATTTTAGTGTGCGCTAAAAACACTAGTGTGCCTTTGTAAAAGGAACCCTTTGTTCTTGTGATGTTTAGAACAGTTGGCTTTGAAAGAGCCATCTCCATATGTGCTCTAGTACTGAACCACACCATTGGTTGATCACTGGATCCCAGGTGCTCACCACTATGAGGTCAAAGACACTTTTCCCTTCACAAGCAACAGATCCAGTGTAATGCTGTCCCTCATGGGTCATGTTATCATTTGTGAGAACAGTACTCCCTGCAGCGAATCCAGGTTCTCTTTACATCTAGATGAGAAGACACTGTGGCTGGAATGTCCAGCACCTAACAGGTTGAAATAATCTAGCAATAGTGCTTCCTCTTTCATTGCAGTCATATAAATGTTTTCAGTTAAAGCACCTTTTTACTAAAGTACGGCAAATTTTTGTAGTTACGATGCAATAACTGTCAAACCTCTGTGTTTAATTGTTGGGGTGTTTCCAAGCAACCCTCCCAGAAATGCTAGGAAGTTACTGTTACATTAATTGCCTGGCAGATAATGCATGGTGCAGTTAACTGCACCTCTTGAGATGGTGTTTACCATGTTAATGTGTTAACTCTAGGGCACAATCTCCTCCGACTCCACACCCCAAAGTGATATTTTCTGTGTTAAAGAGCTAACAGTTAACCACTGACATCGCAGTAATTCCTGAGTTAAACAGCTGACACAGTAGACTCCTAATTCTTTCTCTTTCTTTTGCCTGCAGTAATCACCATATATCATATCACTACAATGTTCCAGTCCCTCTTTCCAGATTAACCCAAAATGCCATTTCTTGCTTCATAAGCAATGCAGTTATGTTGTTTTTGATATTTTTAATATATAGCATTGTTTCTCCTTCACCTCTTCTTACCCTCTCCTTCCTGATTAGACTGGAGCCCAGTATAACTATCCCAGTCATGGTTCTCCGTGTGCCATGCCTAGCCACTAAGTACAAGTCAGCCTCTTCCATGACTGCTCCTAGATTTAGGGATTTATTTCTCATATTGTGGTCATTTGCATACATCAGCAGTCCTGAACCTTTTGTTTTAAAAAACATTTCACATACCAGTAAGCCCATGCTCTCCTTAACAACTGAATGTGCCTGTAGACCAGAGAGCGGTGTACAAGCAGTCAAGTACTTTAAAAAAAAACAACATTCCCTGTTTTCTACTTTAGCCTGACCACCTAGATAAGATTTTAGATAGTGCTGGGGAGGAACCTTCTATCTTGGTACATGTGGGTACCAATGACATAGGAAAATGTGGGAGGGAGGTTCTGGAAGCCAAATGTAAATGTATTGGATATTTTCCTGCATTGATTATGTTCTGAAGTGTATTTCTCCTATTTGGCCAACAGATGGTGCATGTTTATGCTTAAAGCTGTTACAGAGGACTGACTTCTCTGGGGGGTCTTTTACTAATGCTTAGCTTGAGTTATCTGCAGCAGGGTCCATAGGAATAAAATGAGCCCTACTGCAGATAACTCGAGTTAAACTTTAGTAAAAGACCCCCTCTTTCTTTTAGTCAGCACACAGATAATAGAAAGTGCCTGTAGTGATGTAACCAGTTTTTATTTGAAACTTGACTGTTCTGGGCTCAGATTGGCCTGGAGTTTTAAATTACCAGCAGATGCTGGCTGTTGCTTCAGTTTCAGCCCAGGAGAAGGAGAGAGAGAGCTCTTTACTGAAGCCCTGTAAAAAAAAAAAAAAAACAGTTATATTTGATAACTGGTGAACAGCTATATATGTCCTGATCTCCCCAGGTACTTTCTAGGAAGTATGAAAATGTTTAGTTAGTTTTCTAATTGATTCATTTTTCAGTTACTTGTTACTGTTTGCAATTTGCACATTTATTTTTTGTCCACTGTTCCAAGTTCTGAGAATAGACATATTTGTTTGTTCGTTCTGCTTGTCTGGACTGATAAAGAATCCTGTTGGTTTGTGTTTTGGGTCTGCGAGTGCTTTCTGGGAACTGTGGGACCACTGGGAGTGTGGGGATAATTTGAAAGCGGGAGACTCGCCCAGAGGCAATTGTTATCCAGTCGGTGGGAGGAGGGTGCTAGTGTAGAGCATGAGCAGCAGGTGCAGGCAGACCTGAGCTGTGCTGGGGATAGACCCTTTAAGTGGCCGTGGGGTAACCCCAGGTGGGTGGCTAGGCGTTTCATGACACTTAGATTGGCTACTCTTGGAAGCAGGATACTTGGATAGATGGATTGGTCTTAGCCAGTATGGCTATTCTTATGTTCTTATGAACTGGCAATATTGCAGGTCTGCGGTTCCTACTTTCCTTCTCCTCCCAGCAGTCACCATCACTTTATCCTACACCTACATGTGCTTCCACTGTGACTACTGCTGCCACCAGCATTGGATTGTAAATGCTACATCCTGCATCTCCCCTGTGGCCATGATCACTGCTGCCTGCTTGTCTGAGAAATGTGAAATCCTGTCACCAAGATCATTACCATTGCTTGCTGCAGAGGAGGAGATAACCTCCTCTGCAGCGAGAAGCCCTTCTTCCTTTTTCTGCAAAGTCTGAGTGGGAGCACATGTGCTTGAATACTGTGTGCAGTTCTGGTCACTGCATCTCAAAAAAGTTATAGTGGAATGAGAAAAGCTACAGAGAAGGCTGACGAAAATGGTAAAGGGGATAGGGCAACTTCCCTATGAGGAAAAGCTAAAGCCGCTAGGTCTCTTCAGCTTGGAGAAAAGATGGCTGAGGGGATATATGATAGAGGTGTATAAAATAATGCGTGGAGTGGAACGGGTAGACTTGAATCACTTGTTTACTCTTTCCAAAAATACTAGGACTGGGGGGGGGGGGGCACACAATGAAGCTACTACAAAGTAGTAAATTTAAAACAAATTGGAGAAAATACTCAACGTGTAATTAAACTCTGGAATTTGTTGCCAGAGACTATGATAAAAGCAGTTAGCTTAGTGGGGTTTAAAAAAAGTTTGGCTAACTTCCTAAAAGAAAAGTCCATAAATCATTATTAAGATTGACTTCGGGGAAAATCCACTGCTTATTTCTATGATAAGCAGCATAAAATGTATTGTACTGTTTTGGGATCTTGCCGGATACTTGTAATCTGGATTGGTCACTGTTGGAAACAGTCTTCTTGGCTTGATGGATCTTCAGTCTGTCCCAGTATGGCAACACTTATGTTCTTATGTTCTATGTTATGAGAGAATAAATTAAAGGGAACTGGTAGGAGGCTACAGAGTAGGGGAATACGGTATTTAAATGTTTTGGGTTTTTGTTTGTGTTTTGTATTTGAAATGTTGGTGTATACAATTTCTAAACATTAGAAATAAGGGGAAAGTGAGAGAGAATAAGCAAAGAGATGGGGTGGCTTGAGAGAGGTGAGGTTAGCCTGGATGGGGGGAGGCAAGAGAGATAAAGGATGAGCCTTATATAATAGCTTCACTATGGGGGTGGGGTGGACGGGACAATAAGAATGACAAAAGCTCCTCAGAAAAGTGGCCTTTGGGATTGAGACTAACTGGGGACTTGGAGGATGAGGAAGAACAGAGACCCAGGGCTTGGTGACTAAATGGCTGCTTAGGAAGAGTGGGAGTGGGAACTGAGGGACTGAAGGACTAGATGGTGATGAAGGCCTTGTAAGGATGTGTTAGATGGATAGGGTATTTGAGACAAGATATAGAAAGGTAGGATTGGTTGGAAAGGTGATATGAAACTATGAAGGACATGGATGTGGTAGGGGGAGGGAATGAGAGACAGGAAAACAGGCCTGTGAAGGGGTATGGGCAGGCATATGCATCAGAATGAGAGGGAGGGAGAAGGGAGCACAGAGCCCTTGGCTCCATCAGATGTTTCCTCCAGCTGTTGCCCTTTGCAGAGTGAGGGGAGCTTGTTTTTCTGTTGCTTTATTTTTACTAAAATTTTAAATACTGCATTACAAACAAAGCCCATTCAAAGCAGGTTATATAAAATCACATTTATAAAATTCAACACAAAAAAATGGCAAAAATACAGAATTCAGCTGCATACCTCCCTGTAGGACTCCTGCCTTGTTTTCCTTAGGTAAACTATTCCACCAAACATTCTCAATCCAAACATTTCACCTTTTTACCTTAGTTATAGTTGGAATCTCCAGAAGAGACTCCTGATCTGGTCTCACTGTATGTTTGGAAAATACCAGAGCTGCTGCTGTCCTTGGCCAGCTCTGGTCACCAGCACTGTGCACTTGTTAAAATCGGAGAGCAAATACTTGTCTACAGGAAGCAGTAATCAAGTCTATCAGAACAGATTCTAACCAGGAAATTCAACTGACATTTTTAGTGACTTTTATTGCTAGAGAAAGTATTAATCCGTTATTTACAGTCCTTTGGACATTGGACTACTTCAGTCTCCGTTGTGCAGGTTTGCCAGTCAACCAGTTGACGAGATTTAATCCCTAAAGGATAGAGCAGAATAGAAACTCAAGCTCAGGAAGCTTATTGCAATTACATTGAGTTCCTATTTGGGAAAGAACACAGTTTTAAAATATCAGTTTTGACATTTTAAGGTTTTAAGAATGGCACAACCTCAGTATTTTAGAGAACATCTGCAATGGTATTGACCTACAAGAATCTTGCGATCAAGTGAAGCATGTTTACTTGATGTGCCAGCGTTTTCTCAGAGACAGTTACAGTGAGGAGAAGTCTTAACTTGTTAGTGTTTTGCAAGAAATTAATTTTTTTTCCAGTTTAGATCATTTGTAAGATATTATAATGAAAGAGGATGATAGCAATTTAAGTTATGGGTTCTTCTGGAATTTTACAATCTGTCTAGTGCAATGGTTCTTAACCTTTCTTCCGTTGTGACACACCTGACAAACCATGTTTACATCCGTGACACACTGGACACTACTGGTCATGGTTGAACAAAGAAATCCCTCATATATCATTCATTATCAGTTGTGCTTGCCATGATAACATCAAGACTTGATTACTTCAGTGCACTATGCAATGGTCTGACTACAAAGGGCCTGCAGCAGCTCCAGTTGATTCAGAACGCAACAGCAAGGCTCATAGAAGGTTGCAAGCGACGTGACCACGTAACACCATTTTTACAAAAACTTCATTGGCTAGCAGTAGAATACAGGGCTACATTTAAAACTCTATGTCTGATCTTCAAGGCCCTCAAAGGAAATGGCTCTGAGTACCTGAAGAATAGGATGATCTTCTACACACCGCCAAGGATACTAAGGTCCTCTCAAGGACTATCACTAACTATGCCCTCTCCAAAAGACATTACATGATGTGATACCCACAAGCGAGCCTTCTCCGGAGTAGACCCCACACTCTGGATTTCCTTCCTGAATGTCTCTGCTTAACACAGGACTATCCCTACTTCAGGAAGCAGGTGAAAGCTTGGCTCTTCAACCAGGCCTTTAATGGAAGAAGTAACTAACTTGTTAGTGTCACTCACACACACAAGGAGTGACACGGGCTGCACATACTTCAGCAGGACATGTTTATCCACTCCTTCCCTAGCTGAGATAATATTTAACCATCTCTCCGGCCTCATGTGCAACTTTGATTTAAATTAGTCACCTTACTTTCTTACTCTTTTACCTTTCTATATGTTCTATCTATGCTTTAAACTTCACTATCAATTAAAATGTTCCATTATGTATTGTGTTGACATTGTATGAGGTATACTATGCCATACCTTGTATTGTTATTTGAATATTTTTACTGCTGTAATTGCCTATTTCTCATGTTTGATCTTTTCTTACTGTACAGCCTTGAGTGAATTCCTTCAAAAAGGCGATAAATAAATCCTAATAAATTATTGCTGAAAATGATGCAAAGAAAGTTGGTGACTGCTGGCAGAAGATTAGATTTGCAAAATTTCCAATTGGGGCTGGTGGCAGCAGTGGTCATTTTGGGTCATGGAGAAGCAGAAAAGATTTCCAGTACCTGATCCCTACTCTATTCTCCCCAGCCCGCAGTTACACATGGTTGTTAAGGAAAACAAAGGCTTGGTGTCACATTTTTGATGACACGCCTCTCAGCTCTTGGCAACGCACTGGTTGAGAACCACTGTCTTATAGCAGCAATAAGTTTTACTAGGGCTAATGAATTTTATGTCCCAAGGTGGGAGGTTTGATTGTAAATGTGATGTTTGTTTTATGTTGTAAACCACTTTTAATAAGTTTTTCAGGCATTGCGGTATATAAAATCTTTTTTTAACTTAAATAAAAATGTTTAGATTTGGTCAAGAAGTAATTGTAAAATATAATGTTACATGCTATTTTTTGTTCATGGCAGCAAATACGTGTGTTTGTTCCCCCCCTCCCCCATTCAGATAACTGGGAATATTCTTCATATTTTATCTCAGCATACCAGGTATGTGCACAGACGTTCATGTTTTATTTCCAAAAAATCTTTCTATAAAGTATGCAGTATGAATTGAATTTGTGGCAATTCCTGTTGTTGTAGATATGTTACAACTTGTGCCTTACCACCAAATCTTCCACTACTTGCGAGTGGATCCATGGATAAAACTGTGAACATCTGGCAGCTTGATCACGGCACATGTGTTAAAGGTAGGTGCTTTATAATCTAAACTTCAAAGTGTATTCAAAATATAAATATTGAATGTTTGGTGCATCCTGGTGTTGTCCTCCTAAACATTTCTAAAACACTGTCAGGCATACAAACACATTAGAAATAGTCCCTGCTCCACAAATATAACATATATGACAATCAAGAGATTCTAGGAGAATGTGTTATAAAGAATGGTCAAGAGGTAGAAACAACCTTAAAAAAGGAGTTTTTAGTTTGGATTTGGATGTGGCCAGAGAGGAAGCAGGCAAATGGTGCAGCAAGGTTGAGAGTGGAGACAGGAGTTTGTGACATTTGCAAGAAAGCAGTATTCCTGTTATATTTCTTGTTACTGCTTCTGTTCCCTAGTATAGCAGTTACATTAATATAAGTATCTCATTTAAGAAAGTATAAACTTATTTGTTTATAAATAGCTGTGGATAGTCTTGGCTATTTGGAATTTATTGCCTTTTTTATTCTTGTGTTTAAGAACACAGAGTGGAAAGCAGGTCCAGGTCTAATATAGAGGACTGGTCAGAGGATGAAGTTTCAGCTTGGCTTTCCGCAGAGGGTTTGACTGACCTTGTTCATATTTTCAAGGTGAATAACATAGATGGCAAAGAACTGCTGAATCTTACTAAAGAGAGTCTGGCAAATGACCTAAAAATTGGTAAGCATGTAAAGAAACTCGAGAATCATATTTCATTCTAAATCCTAATACCCAGCCTTTACATTTTGAAAGATTTCTTACCATCTTTAATTTTATGAAGATAAAAAGTCAAGTATTTTATGGATCTATAGACAGGATCTGAAATACCTTTGAGTAGGGAAGTGATTTATTTGAGAAACAGATTAACCATCCTTTCACTTACCTTAAGAATGTATTCTGTTGTGGAATTACCTAATCTCTTAAGAAAGCAAGCTGGAAAGGTTTTACCGCTTATGTGGTAAGCATGTTGACTTGTGGCAAAACTTCTTGTAACACCAAGACTGTAGGCTAATGTAAAATGATACAGAAAAAGTTAAGGTGGCACAACCATTGGGTTTGAGGCAGAGAAGTATATGAACTATTTTAGATTTGGGTATAATAGGTATTTCCAAGTCCCAAAGAGGGCTTACAATCTAAGGGCCTCATTTACTAATTAACACATGTTAATGTGATTTTTATGTGCTTACCTAAATTGAGAATAATGGGACTTGAAGTAAATGTGTGTTAAATTGTTTTAACAATTAGTAAATGAGGTGCTAAGTTTTTTTTTCTACCTGTCAGCAGTATTTGAACCTGAGTTTCATGAGTTCTTAACCTGCTACTCTAACCACATTAACCCTTTTTGTTTAAACCCTGCTTCCTATATTGAGCCTTTGTCCAAAATGCACAGAAAATAAAAAGGCATGTATCTTTAACTCTCAAAAATAACTCGCCTGTGGTCTTAGACTGAGCATACAGACAATTACTTTTGATTTTCTTTCCCCCCTTTAATTCAATGCCGGCAAATTTGTGAACTATTTTCAAACAATGATACTTATAGGCAAATAACCCTCAGTTTTATGGTTACTTAAAAAGTATTATATGTTCCCTTTAGTGATTTTTTTTTTTAATGCTTTAGATTCCGTTTTCTCCTTTTGGCATAAATTAGTCTCATTTTCGAAGAAAGCTGTAGTAGGGTTTTTTTTTTTAATGAGACTTAATGCTCGCACCTTTCCAGTAGTTGCTCAAGGCAAGTTACATACAGGTACATTAAATATTTCCCTATCCCTAAAGGGTTTCCAATCTAAGGGGGCAATTCTATGACTGGGCACTGCAAATTTGGTGTCCAGATGAAGTTCACTGAGCACCAATTCTATAACGGCGTTTGGGCAGCCAGATTCCATTACAGAATACTAGCATAAGTTGGCATTTATGCGCCTACATTGAGGCACACTCTCTTAACACCGTGTCGGTAGCAGATAAGAACATAAGAGTAGCCATACTGGGTCAGACCAATGGTCCATCTAGCTCAGTATCCTGTTTTCCAAACAGTGGTCAAGCCAGGTCACATGTCCCTGGCAGAAACCCAAATTGTGGCAACACTCCATACTACAAATCCCAGGGCAAGCAGTTGCTTCCTATGTCTGTCTCAATAGCAGACTATGGGCTTTTCCTCCAGGAATTTGTCCAAACCCTTTTTTAACCCAGATACACTAACCGCTTTTACCACATCCTCCAGCAAAGAGTTCCAGAGGTTAAGTATTCGTTGAGTGAAAAAATATTTCCTCCTATTTGTTTTAAAAGTATTTCCATGTAAAAAAATAAATAAATAAAGTATTTCCATGTAACTTTCTCAACTGTCCCCTAGTCTTTGTACTTTTGGAACGAGTAAAAAATCAATTTACTTCTACTCGTTGTACACCACTCAGGATTTTGTAGACCTCAATCATATCTCCCCTCATCCGTCTCTTTTCCAAGCTGAAGAGCCCTAACCCTTTAGCTTTTCCACATATGAGAGGAGTTCCATCCCCCTTATCATTTTGGTTGCTCTTCTTTGAACCTTTTCTAATTCTGCTATATCTTTTTTGAGATATGGTGACCAGAACTGAACGCAGTACTTAAGGTGCGGACACACCATAGAGCGATACAAAGGCATTATAATATTTTCGGTCTTATCATCCCTTTCTTGATAATTTCTAGCATCCTGTTTGCTTTTTTGGCCGCCGCTGCACACTGAGCAGAAGATTTCAGTATATTATCTACAAGGACACCCAGAACTTTTTCTTGAGTGCTGACTCCCAAAGTGGGCCCTAGCATCAGGTAACTATGATTCGGATTATTCTTCCCAATGTGCATCACCTTGTATTTGTCCACATTAAATTTCATCTGCCATTCTCACCGCACTGAACCCTGGAAAGGGGATTTTAGCAGTATACAAGAACTGATTTGATTTCAAAAGAGATTCCACTAGGAGATCGTATTGTTTTCTTTTAAAGGGAAGAGGTTTGATGCGAGTTGCTGCAAGATTTCTTTTTCCTGTCCTATACAAAATCTGCTTAAATAACTTTTAAACTTGTCCGAGTTGGGTCTCGATATCATTCGATCACATTATTTCCCACATTATCTGTGTAGCCCGAGTCTTGCCCTTTTTTTTTTCTTTCTTTCTGGCTAGACTCAGTTCACTTGGACCCAGGCTGGCAGGGACAATTCCACAACCACTTACTCATATCACTCGCCTCTTAGGTCCAGTCCATCCTCATACCAAGCTGGGAGTGGATTAAAGTTCCGGAATTGTGATCTGGAGGTTTGGGAGACATGCTATCTGGGGGTTTGTCCTCTGTCCTCAAGAACCATGCTTTAGGCAATAGTTTTTAAGCAAGAACTCAAACCTTTATTCTCCAACTCTGCAACAGCACAATCTCAGCAATCCAACTCTGGATAACTTCAGCTAGACTCCAAATCCTTCTGTCATTCCTCAGGGGAAATCCCATACCACTTTCTTTCTTCCAGGATCATTTACAAAGGAAATTACAAATAAAGAATATGTACATGTATACAGTCCCTCCTGTGGGCAGTGTCCATTTCCACTGGCTGTTTCTCCTCCTGTCAGCACAGACTCAATTTCCTACAGGTTCGGACTTTTTTCTGGTCTGACCCTTGTCCAGCGGTTGAACCATCTTTTACAGAAGATAGCATCTTACCCAGACTGATAATCCTAGTGGCACCTCCTTGGTAGATAGGGGGCAGCCTCAAACTACCTCAGGGATGAGAGCTGTTCTTTCAAGGACCAGTAGTCATGGACAAGTCTTATAGCCTGGTCATTGAGAGATTGCGTTTGAGGCAAAACAGCTATACAGATGTCTCATTGTGACTCTATTGCAGGCAAGGAAGTACTTTACCTCATTGGTCCATGCTAGAGTCTGCAGAGTTTTTGAAGTATGGTATGCGAAGAAAAGTCTGTTTTTCAAGCATCAGTAACCCAGATATTGATGTTTTATAGACAGTATGTCAAATACAATTGAACTTGAACTTATTTTTGCAGGAAGGGTTGAAAAAGGGTCTCCTCATCCTCCTTAAAAATGCAAGTGGCAGCGATGGCATGTTACACATGCTGGTTAGAAGGAGCATTGGTGGGTTCGTGTCCAAATGTTGTACGTTATCTTAAAGGAGTGGTTCATTTGTGACCACCAGTGTGTCCTATAGTTCCAGTTTGGAATCTTAATTTGGTTTTGTGGGCATTTTTTGAACCTCTCAAGATTATATCTTTAAAGGATCTTATGTTGAAGCTGGTATCAGTTTCCTTGGCCAAGAGATTTTCAGAATTAGAGGCCTTATCCTGTCGAGATCCCTTCTTGCAATTTACAAAAAGTGGAAGTTTCAAGTCCTACATTTTGCTCCTTTCTTCCCAAAATGGTATCTGTTTTCCATCTGAATGAGGAGGTCATTTTACCCTTCTTTCAAAGGAAGATTGGGAAGAATAATATGAAATCCTAAAGTGTTTCGATATTTGTAGAGCATTGCCGCATTATTTAGAAGTAACTAATACGTTTTCATAGATCTGATTGTGCTTTTCGGTGGGGCTAGGAAAGGTGAGAGCCACAAAGACACCATTGCTCATTGACTGACTGAAGGAAGCCATTGCTTCGGCCTATCATCTCAAAGATTAAGTAGTTCCCCAGGTTCTCGGGGCTCATTCAACTGGAGGAATGGCAGCTTCTTGGGTAAGTCTGCCAACTGGATCCAGATTCACAGGACAGGGTTGATCCAGTCCTGGGTTTATCCCAGTGCATGCTGCGACTTGTAGTCTTGTTTTTCTTAGAGAATGCAATGGGGAAATCAGAACCAAGTCCCTGTATTCAACAGGGTAAACCCAGGAGTGGATCAACCCTGTCCTGAGAATCTGCATCCAGTTGGCAGCCTTATTCTTAGTTTCCAACAATTCCATCAGACTAAAACATATATAACCCAGCTAAAGAACTTTTTTTTTTTTTTTTTTAAATTGCAGTGCTCAGTAGTGCTTTAGTGTCCTTTAGACCAAATGTCTCTGGATTGGAACTGCAGCAGTCTCACATCATAGCACACGCCCTCCCTGCCTTCCGATTCTCACAGCATTAAACATTCCCTGCCGGTAAAACAAAGGTGTTATACTAAAGGACACTACAGCACTACTGAGCACTGCAATTTAAAAATAACAAAAAAAGTTCTTTAGCTGGGTTATATATTTTTTGGTCTGGTGGAATTGTTGGAAACTGTTGATTTACCCACACCAGGTTGATTTCATTGAAACCCTTACATTGCTACTGAGCCTTATTCTTAGGCCAAATCACAGCCCTTCTACCCAGAAGAGATTTACAGCCACTGCCTGGGAGTGGAGGAGTGGCTTAGTGGTTTGAGCACCGGCTTTGACTTCCAGAGGTGCCTGTTTCAAATCCCCCTGCTGCTCCTCGTGATCTTGGCCAAGTTACTTAACCCTTCATTTCCTCAGGTACAGATTGTGAGCCATCCAGGGACAGGGAAATATCCAGTGTAACTGAATGTAACTTACCTTGAGCTACTGTTTAAAAAGATGTGAGCAAATCTAAATAAATACATTTCTTTTGCCATGTTTTACAGTCTAGATGTGTGAGCAAGAGAGAGCTGTTTTTTGGAGCTGGGATCTTGGCAGCATGAATGCCTTCTTCCCATCCAGTGTAAGGACTATGTTGTTACATCTCATACGTTCTGGATTGGACTGGTTAGGATGAAAAAGCGAAGAAAAAATTGGTCTTACTTGCTAACATTTCCTTTTTTACCTGAGGCAGGTAGAGTTAAGTGACTTTTTCCTGACTTTGGGCAAGTGTCGGTGAGAATTGAGCCCTGGTTTTCAGCCTGCTGCTCCAACCACTAGGCTGCTCCTCTCTGGAACCCTTCCAGATACAGATTAATGACATGGAGTAGCTGTTTCTTCTATTCATTGTATAAAATGTTAAATTTTCTATTAGTTAATAAAATGAATTTGTCAGACCTATAAAAAGTATTGATTATAGTGTTACGTTTTAATCGGAGGACACTACATCTTTCTTATAATATTTATGGATTATGAGAGATGCAGTTTGCTTTAGTATTGTAATCATGTAAACAGTGAAACAGATACGTTATTATGTCATGAGGTGTAATTTATTCCTTTAGAATTCCATTTATATTTGCTTATGTGTTCACTGTATGTACAGAGCACATGGTTATGCTACTGAGAATTACATATCTGTTTCTATCAAAATCATTTTAGTTCGATGCACAAATTTTCTTCCATCTTACTTTTGCGTTTGTGGTTAGCAATAAATACAATTAGTTATCCAGAGGATATACATGCCCGGAGTACAATACAGTGGCCACATGATGTCAGTGTTGTACTATAGATTCTTTCAGTTGTAAGGATAGTGGAGCCTTCAAACTCTTAGGCCCTTTCTTATCCTGAATTGACTCTGCATTAAAGATGTGTCTTCTGGTGTTCTGTTAGCCTTCTAGAATGTTTTTTTTTCCTTTGGCTTACATTTTTTTAATAGGATTTCTTTAAATCTAGGAATTATGAGACTGGCTTGCCTTGGGCTCAAGTACCCTATGAAAATATTACTGTACTACAAATAAAGAAATATTGTACTTTGAAGGAATGGCAATGCCATATACTATACCAAATGAGGAGCAACATTTGATTCCATAAATACGTAAAGAATTTTGTAACAGTATGCCTCAGTAACGCAAGGTTTGCATTGTAGACTTGATTAGCTGTGTTTCCAAATGAACCCAAGGCTCCTACAAGTTCTTTTACAAGTAGGTGGTTCATTGACCCCGAGGGCTTACAGTCTCTTAAGGCATTGAAAGGTAAAGTGACTCGCCTAAGGTCATAGGGAGCATCAGTGTTAGAAGCATGATTTGAACTCTAGTGTCCTTGGGGGCTGATGATCAAAGACTTGTAGTAGAGTGTTCACTCTACTGCGAAGTTAACATTAAAAAAATTGCCGTGGCATGCTTAAACTAATGAGTATGCAAATTACTGTTGTGATTAAAATTGCCAATGTATAACCAGGAGAATGTACCCAATTCAGTCATAAAGGAGGAGCGTCCTCAGAAACTTAAGCACCCACGTGGTAGTCTTTCAAGACCACTAACGGGTGAAATATTGCACTTCATTCATTGGGTCACTCGCTCGCATTGTGGTACTTTTGTGCAATAATGTGGGTTTTTTTTGTGTTCTAAGTGCAATCATTCACCCCTCAAATACTAATCAAACAAATTCACTTCCAGTAATCAACTCAGCCAGCATAAATCTTCAATCAAAGCAAAGATATAATGATAATAATAGTAAATATTTTCACTTATCTCATAGCCCTGCGCCGGTAACCACCAAATGCAAAGGTTCCGATGTCCAGATTGCTTTCACGTTATAAAGAAAAGACTGCTCTCCCCTGTAATAAACGATACACCCGACACTGTGGGTTTCATATTAACTTTCCTCAGGGTCGGGTTAGGGCTGTCGTCCCTTGACTTTGCTGCCTGCCTGCTTACTAGAGGGAGGGGGTTTTTTGTTGTTTGTATTTGTGATTAAAATTGCAGCAGTAATCTTTCACAGCTCTAAATGTCAAGTGATTTGAAGCATGTCATGGCAACACACCCTAACCAATGCCCTGACAAACATTCCCCAACCTGACACTTGTTCCTGCCTGCCCCCCCAATCTGACCCCCTCCACTAATATTTAAAAAACAAAGTGCCCATATGGTCAGGTGGCCTGCTCTGCCTTCCCCCATACACATAGATTCCCTGGTAGTCTAGTAGTCTCCCCCTGACCCTGTAACTCATGTGAGGTAGGAGCAATGCCCACTTGCTCCTGCCTCCAGGCACAGCCATCTGCAAAGTGGCAGCAGCCCGCCCTGCATAATGCACCGTGGGGGGCCTTCGCATCATATAAGGGAGAAAATCCCTTATATGGTAGACAAGCCCTGCCTGATGCATCTCAGGATGTACCTCGTGGGACAGGGCACCACCATTTTGCATATGAGTAAGCATCACTCCTGCCTCTCCTCTTCCCCAGCCGTTCTCTCTCTCTAGCTCTCCAGCCCTCCTTCTCTTGCTGCTAGGCTGCTGCCTTCTTGGGTCTGTAGTGAGGTTTGTTATGCATAGGGATTCTTTTTTTGCTTTTGTATTTTGCACTTTGCTGTATGATATTATGTACGAGTTGGCCTTATAGGCTTGTTTGTTGTTCATTTAGAATGTGTTTAATAAAACCTCATTCAAATTATAAAAAAAAAAGAAAAAAACTAACTAAAGTTAAAATGCCCTATCTGGGGTAGGGTTAATTTCTATTTCCATGAGTGGGAATTGATCAGCACTTCTGGAGACGGGTCATATTAGGTTTCTATATATGCTACCAAAAATGTACATACATTTATAATAGTAAAAGATAGGTATATCTCCTATGCAATTTATTAATATTTTTGTGGAACCTTTCTGTGTCGTGTTAAGAGTAATATTTTGTCATTCAAATTATGATGGGGAGTTGTACAGTGGCCCATCAGAGAAAGAATGATTGGTTACTGAGTGAGGGCTGGCAGCAAAGGAGGTAAACCCCATATCTGTCTCAATAGCAAACTATGGACTTTTCCTCCAGGAACTTGACCAAACCTTTTTTTTTTAACCCAGATATGCTAACTCCTGTTACCACATCCTCTGGCAAAGAGTTCCAGAGCTTAACTATTCATTGAGTGAAAAAATATTTCTTCCTATTTGTTTTAAAAGTTTTTCCGTGTAACTTCCTTGAGTGTCCCCTAGTCTTTGTACTTTTGTAATGAGTAAAAAAATCAATTACTTCTACTCGTTCTACACCACTCAGGATTTTGTAGACCTCCATCATATCTCCCCTCATCCATCTCTTTTACAAGCTGAAGAGTCCTAACCTCTTTAGTCTTTCCTCCTATGAGAGGAGTTGCATCTCCTTTATCATTTTGGTTGCTCTTCTTTGAACCTTTTCTAATTCCAGGAATATAAACTATGTAAAAATCTACAGCTTTTGCGGAAAACATTCATTGGAGGTAAAAAGATATTGCATTATATTAGTAGTCATTCTATTCCCAAGCTTTTGGTCTTTGATTCTCTTGCTCTCTCTCAAAGTCTTTTGTAATAAATCAGTGAAAAGGTTGATAAGAATCTGAAGGGCAGGAACAGATAGGGATTTTGATTTATGACCCTCCTGCCATGGAAGGTGTTTTTCCATGGATGTCTTGGTGTCTGAAACAGGCTCTCACAGTGCAGCAGCGCTTCTACTGTTTTTTTTTCTGGTGGGTTGGCGCCATTCATTGGCATCTCTGTCTTCCAACTAGATTGACTCCTTTATTGACTGATTCACACATTATTGACGATTGCTTTGGCGAAACCGCCTGCATCAGGGGTCCTGTGCAGAATCATGGACCATGTCAGGTCTGCTTAATCAAGTACTGATTTGACACCCCCTATTCTTGAAGGCTCCTTGTGCTTTTTTGACTTTATTTCATACCTGGGAAATGTCATCCCTGTGTAATTTAGGGACTCATTTTCAAAGCATTGAAACACACAAAGTACCATAGTAACCTATGGTACTTTGTGTCTAAGTGCTTTGAAAATGTTTATTTTGCCACACGTCCATTTTTGACAAAATTTTAAAAAGGCCTTTTTTACAGGTGTGCTGAAAAATGGATCTGCGCCTACACTAGCACATCCCATTTTTCGGCACACCTTAGTAAGAGGACCCCTATATTCCTTCCTTACCTCTTCTTGTATTCTCAACTCCTCCCTGCCTCCCCCTTTTTGTCTTCAGTACTAGCATTAGCAGCCACCAGGAGTGGTGTCAATGTCATCCCTCTGTTCTGCTGTTTTCTCCACAACCTCTGCCAACTCCTATAGATCCTCAGGCGGCAGCCTTGGCACCTCTGCCATGCCTCCTGTCCCCTATATGGTGGGACCTCTCTTCCCTGCCCTTGCTGCACCTCTTGTAGGTATAAAAGTGTTTGCATGCAGACTGCCTGTTGCTGAATATGGTTCTTTGAGTCTGTTGATGAAATATGACCTCAATTAAAATATCACAGTACATCTATGAAATTGCTGTGGCATAATAATGGGAGTCACTGTTTAATCCTGTCCGTCCATGTGATGGTAATCTCTCTAAACTGAGAATGTCAGTTCATGATCAAAACCTTTTTTTATTCGGAGTGAATTTGTAAGAGTTGCAGCTCTTTACTTGTCATTGCTTCTTTTTGATGTTTAAACTTGGGTTTACATTCAGAAGTGATGCAGCTACAAGGAATGTATACGAGTAGAGTGTAAAGGACCATTTTTCCATTTTAAGAGTCTCTAGGGCTGCGCAATAAAGTCGTAAGAAAAATTGAAGAGCTGAAAATCAGATTGGAATCGACTTCTTGTAGTATACCAGATGAATTCCTCTGCCCAATAACGAGGGAACTTATGAGGGATCCTGTTATTGCATCAGGTATGGTATTCTGTATTTGTAGCTAATTAATACCAAACAAATTTGTAGATTTCTTTTTTCCCCAAGACTGTTCTGATTAGTGTATTTGGCTAAATATCATTTTTCCCATATGCAGCAGTGTGCCCAGCATACTTCATTGTAATTGAAGCATATTGGGCCTTATTCTATAAAGGTTATGCTCCTAAATTTATGCTCTTAAATTAGGAGCGTAATCCATGTTCCAAATTTATGCTCCTAATTTAGGACCTGTTGGACACATAGATTTAGCATTCATTTAGGAGCATAAATTATGCTTGTAAATTTAGTAGCGTAACCTTTATAGACCAAGGCTCATTGGGGCTAATGTAACAAAGTGTGGTACACTGCCCACAACTTAGCATGGTTTCCATTAACAATTTTGTGAGCAACCAGGGGAACCCCGTGTTAAAATGAGGTTTGCACATGAGCCAGCTGTATACAAACACTCATGGTGACATCGATACAGCTCATTGAAATCTCATGGTAATGAAGGTAAGGTTGTTAAATCGAGATGTAAAGAAGTGCATAAAAGATGGGACAATATCATGTCTGAGGAGTGAAAGGTTGCTCATTCTGTGGTCAGCATTAGTGAGGATTTTATACTTGTTCTTTTTACTGTAAATATGAAGCACACACAGCTGTTTCTAGTTTTGTTGAAGGGAAGGGATTAAAAAATAAGAGCAAGGAGTGAGGAGCTGAGGGAGAGATGTGTTAGAACAAACAGTGACGTCATGGGCTGCTGACATTAACAATACAATATTTCTGAGCAGAATAATATTAAAAGAATATGTGCAAAATAGCAATATAGCACATGCATATTAAAACACTCTGCACACCTGCAGGTTTCTCAATACCTATACACAGCGCAGCATTCCAGCTCATGCAGATACATATGTGCATTCTGCTCATAGTGCCGATACAAACAAAAGAACATAAGCTTTGCCATACTGGGACAGACTGATGGTCCATCAAGCCCAGTATCCTGTTTCCAACAGTGGCCAATCCAGGTTACAAGCACCTGGCAAGATCCCAGAACAGTACAATACATCGGCTTATGGACTTTTCTTTTTGGAAGTTATCCAAACCTTTTTTAAACATAGTTAAGCTAACTGCTTTTACGACATTCTCTGGCAACAAATTCCAGAGTTTGAGTGAAGAAATATTTTCTCTGATTTGCTTTAAATTTACTATGAAGTTACAATTGAAGAGCTTATTTTCAAAATCTGCTAAGTCCATATTAATTGCATTGGACTTAGAGGATTTTGAAACTAAGTAGGGCTGCATTTCTGAAGTAGACTGAAAACTAAGGCTGTTTATAGCTGTTCTGCCTGCTGATTTTGATTCTTTAATTTGTAGTTTTTCAGTTTATATTTTATATTTCTTATCTTTTCATTCCATTTTTTTAGGGCTGCATTTTGATTAAAATTTGTAATCTTGATTAATTACATGATTAATTGTTTAATTAAATGTTTGTTTGTTTGTTTGTGTTCCCACTTCAGCTCCTTGTGACTCTGTGCAATGGAGGGTGACCTGACTTGCCCAGAGTCACAAGGAGATGCAGTGGGAACAAAAATAAATAACCTAGTTTTTAATTGTTTGAATAATTATGATTCAATAATGCAGCCCTAGCTAAGACCTACAAAGTTGTTGGGTTTTTTTTTTTTTGTGTGTCTGTGTGCAAAATACAGCTGCTGCCAGCAAAACTCGTGTGCACGTGCTTCCAGTATACTCTCCCGTGTTGGTGCACATTTTTTGTGTGTATCTGCAGCTTGTTTGATTACTGCTTTGTTTATGCTAGGAAACTGTGTGCTAAACTTTAACACCTGGCTCTAATGCAAGGTTTCTTGATTGGCCCCATTGTGTGTTACCAGGGATACATATATTAGGGGGGGGGGAAGTCTGACTTTACCTAGCACTTTACACCATCATGCTGTGTAATCATAACGCTTCAGAGGCATAAATGCATAATCTCTAGTATGGATAACAGGATATTATTTTCAGCATGAAGCATAAAAGTTTCTACTTTAGTAGTTAAATTAAAGACTGTGTCTTTTTATGTTTTGTGTTTCTAAAGTTCTTTGAGATAAAGGCAGACTGTAAGTACTTTTTTTTTTAAAGTTTCTCTGTCTACTATACGCATGCCTAGAACACAATACTCAAGAAGACCAAACAAATTTTGAACTTTGAAGCCAATTTTTAACAGCAACAAGTTGGGCGATTAATGAGCCTATAAGGAGGCATTTGGGGAAATCCATACCAGAGCCACAGACAGTTTCACAAACCTTGTTACTATACATATGACTTTCATAATTTTCCTGATAGAGTTCTGCTAGAAAAAGGGAAACCACACTGAGCACGCACTAGCTGTGATGTCAACATGAACTAAAGGCAGGAGGCTAAAACCATCTGACTGCACAACTGTTATTGGGTGTAAATTTAGCTCCTATTTTTTTTCCAGTAGTGGCTCAAGGCTTTCTATACTACCTTATTGCAGACCCAGAGCTGCCAAGTTAACGGTTCCAAAAGGGAGGTTTTAGACCAGATCTGGTTTTCTGGCAACCCTAACATGATGCATTATGAGACCTGCAGCGGATGTCAATAGGTAGAATGGGGAACTATAAATCTCACACTGCATTGGTGTGTAAGTTCAAAGCCATGATTGGTCAAAAGGTCTTCCACAGGGTAACTTGCATGTCTGCAAACCTTCATAGCATTCAGTGGGGAACTCCCTTACATGCTCAAAACACACACATAGTGTTTTCATTCATATAATTCGCACATTATACACATTTGTTTAGAAACCACACGCACCCCTGCATGCTGCATGCATGTGCACATTATCCCCATGATTCTATATAGTATGACTTAAGTTGCACACACAACCCAGTGGTATTCTGGATTTGTGCATGCAACTTAATTAAACAAGCCAATTGGTGCTGAAATTGCCACTTAAGCAATTGACTAATTGGTGTTAATTAGAATTTACACGCAGAACTGTCTAAACGCATTCTATAATGTGAAGTGCATAAATTCTAAAAGTCGCATAGTTGAAAGGGGGGCATGGCCATGGGTGAGTCATGATCATCTCTCAAATCTATGCACATGGTTATAGAATACACCTAATTTAGGTGTCTGGATTTACACCAAGTTTTACACTTGGTGTATTCTATAATCTGCACAGATTCTATAAAATACACCTAAATTTAGGCTTTTTTTGGGGGGGGGGGGGGGCGTATTTTTCAGGTGCCATAGATAGAATCTAGCTCAAAGTGCATTTTTATCGGTGTCCTCTGTGACTACTTGAGGAACAAACTTTGAATGTTATAAATTCATCTGCAGTTGGTATGTCTCTTCCCCAGAGAGCTATGGCTAAGGGCCTTATTTACTCATCTGTGTTAATGAGAGTTATGTGCTTATTCTTAATGGAGCCAATTTGCTAACTTGCATTAACAAACTTTAATCTTTATGTGTTAATGCTGCTTAGTAAATGACGCTGTATGTGTGTGTGTGTATGTATGTATATGTATATTTTTTCCCCTGAACCAGTACAGAGGGTAAAGGGACTTACTTGATCAAGATCACAAAAGCATCAGTGGTTCAAACTCTCTCAACCTGCTGATGTAACCACTAAGCGGCTACTTCAGTCTTTACTGCTTCCTGCAACTGTAAGAAAGTTGTCTAGTATTTTGGCAGTGAGAGTGTTAGCCTGCAGTTTGCAGCAGATCCTTAGTACATGTTTTGCTCCCTGACTTTGTTTATTGATACCTTCACTTTGCAAGTCCTAGAAGCTGCTGTCTCAGGCCCTCATGATCAAAAGCCCTGTGCTGTTCCAAACAGCGCTCTAAAATAGCGCTGGAACAGCGTGGGGCTTTACCGCACCGATGATCAGAGATAATGCATGCAAATTTAAGCAGCGCAATTATCTCTGATTGGGTAGAAGTGCAGGCGAATTGTGCCTGAGCATGAGCTCAGCACAATCCTCCTGCACTTGTTTGACAGGTCTGGGCTGTCAAAAGCCCATACCTGTCAAACACCCTGCCCCCATCAACTAACACTCTGCCCCGAAGCCCGAGTAACGGGGGCTGGAGGTCTGGAGGACCTCCGGTCCTCCCGACAATCCCACCCAAGTTCAGGGAGGGCTGGAGATCCGGTGGGTCTCCAGCCCCCCAACCCCCCAAAATTGGTCCCTGGAGGTCTAGTGGCCGCCGGCAAAACCCCCTCCCACCCAGCGAGCCCACCCCAACTCCCCCCCCCCAGCGTTGTCCGAGTGATCCCTGGTGGTCCAGCGTAAGGACAGCCCCCTCCCGGCCCCCCTACCTTAGTTGGAGGAGGGTCGCAGCCTGCCTCCCTCCTCTTGGTTGATGACACAGCAAAA
Source organism: Microcaecilia unicolor (assembly GCF_901765095.1). Classification (NCBI taxonomy): domain Eukaryota; kingdom Metazoa; phylum Chordata; class Amphibia; order Gymnophiona; family Siphonopidae; genus Microcaecilia; species Microcaecilia unicolor. The sequence goes on along the minus strand of NW_021963126.1, from coordinate 80,206 downwards.
TGGCCTGTAAAGGAGGTGATGTCCCTATATAAGACTCTGCTTAAGACCTCATTTAGAATATTGTGTACAATTCTGCAGACCACATGTTCAAAAAGATGTAAACAGGAGGGAGTTGGTTGAGGATGGCCACTAAAATAGTCAGTGGTCTTTGTCATAAAGATTATGTGGAGAGACTTAAAAATCTCAATAAGTAAATTTAGGAAAAAAGGCGGGACAGGGGATAGACTTATAAGTAAGGTGAGGAAATGCTACTTCATAGAACAGCCTCCTGGTGTAGGTGGTGGAGACAAAAAACTTTATTTGAATTCAAAAAGGTTTGGGACAAGTACATAGGATATCTAAGGGAGTGATAGAGTAGATGGCATTGATGGGCAGATTGGTCTTTATCTGCCTTCATGTTTGAAGGCATCAGGAACAATTGCAGTGGAAGGTGAAAGATTAACCATGTGACAGTAGGAAAGATGAGTGGGAATGGGATCAGAGGGAACAGATAGTGAGTTTAGAGGAGGAAGGATGATATGTAGGTTCCTCTTCAGTGGTTTTATAAAATTAAGTAAGGGTGGAAGGGGTTAAAGGATGGTTTTGAGGATGAAGTAGGGGAAGGAGAGAGGAAGTTGACCTGATGGAGAAGTCAAGGTTAATCTTGTGAACCTTATCATGGAAGTACTTAGCTGTAGTCTGGGGAGAAAATAAAGGGGGGTTGGAGGTGGAGGCATTTTGAGGAGAGAATTCAATGTGACAAAGAGAGGTGAGGGTGGAGCCAAGAGAGCTTGTCAAATGGATATAGTAGTACTGTTTTGGAAGGAGGTCAGCAAGAATTTGAAATGTAGGAAGTTGGCATGGGATTAGGCAGGCACAAGAATGAAGGTAGCAAATTCTGGAGGTCAGCTAAGGCTTGGGCTTGGTACACCTTACAAAATGGGAAATTGGAGGGGAGAAAGCCTGATAGACACAGTGGATGAGAAGAGAGGTAAAACAGTAGTGGAGAGAATACAAGAGTCAATAGCCTGAAGATGTCTAAAATGTTTGATGGAGATGGATGAGATTGGGAGAGGGTAATTAAGTGTGAAGGTTATCAGATGATGGTGATCCCAGAGGGGAAGAACTCAGATGCAGGGCCGCCGAGAGGGGGGGACAGGGGTGACAAAAGTCCGGCGCCACCGCAGTCAGGCCCGCCCGCCGTCACTCCCGAACTAACTAACCTTAAACGCCTCCTTCCTTTCCTTTCACCACCTTCGCGGCAAGCAGCAGCAGGGCAGGCCACTCCTTCCTTCCGTGTCCCGCCCTCGCCTGACGTAATGTCCGCGAGGGCGGAGCACGGAAGGAAGGAGAGGTCTGCCCTGCTGCTGCTTGCCGCGAAGGTGGTGAAAGGAAAGGAAGGAGGCGTTTAAGGTTAGTTCAGGGCCCAGTAGCGGGTGGAGGGGGGGCCCGGCGACCTCGGGTGGGGGGGGGGGCGGCCTTGTCCCGGGCCCGGCTCAGGCTCTCGGCGGCCCTGCTCAGATGGAGAAATTAGAGAGTGAGCAGTTGGCGAAGAAGATAAGATTGAGGCAGTGGCCATGCTGGTGAGAAGGGGTAGTGGAGCATAGCTAGAGATTGAAAGAGGAGGTTAAAGCAAGAAACTTAGTTTATTCACAGTTGCTATAGCACTTGGCCACAACACAGATCACAGCAGTTTACAATAAAATCATAGATATTCGGTCTACTTCATCGACATGTATACCCTGGAGGAAAGAAGGAACAGGGGTGATATGATACAGACGTTCAAATATTTGAAAGGTATTAATCCGCAAACAAATCTTTTCCGGAGATGGGAAGGCGGTAGAACGAGAGGACATGAAATGAGGTTGAAGGGGGGCAGCCTCAGGAAAGATGTCAGGAAGTATTTTTTCACGGAGAGGGTGGTGGATGCTTGGAATGCCCTCCCGCGGGTGGTGGAGGAGATGAAAACGGTAACGGAATTCAAACATGCGTGGGATATGCATAAAGGAATCCTGTGCAGAAGGAATGGATCCTCAGAAGCTTAGCCGAAATTGGGTGGCGGAGCAGGGGTTGGTGGTTGGGAGGCGAGGATGGTGGAGGGCAGACTTGTACGGTCTGTGCCGGGGCCGGTGGTGGGAGGTGGGACTGGTGGTTGGGAGGCGGGAAGTACTGCTGTGCAGACTTGTACGGTCTGTGCCCTGAACAAGGCAGGTACAAATCAAGGTAAGGTTTACCCATATGTTTGTCTTGTTGGGCAGACTGGATGGACCGTGCAGGTCTTTTTCTGCCGTCATCTACTATGTTTACTATGTATATAAAAACATAACTCCAATAATCATATAGGACAGGAATCATTACAAAGAAACAATCGCACAGACATATTACTCAAATGACCTTCACCTTTTAAGACCCTTCTAACAGGTTCCATTATTCAAATTCCAAGACTGGCCCACCCCTCTGGGAGAGAGAGATTAAACGCCTTTAAAAAAATATATTCTTTTAAAAATTTTAGACAAAGACATCACATTACAGAAAGATGAAGAGAGCATTCTACATACTAGGTGGTAGATTTATTTTTTTTTAAATACCCCTTGATGGATAGCCACCAAGTGAGTAAGGGACATTGAAGGGACTGTCAATTTGGAGGTGTAAGAATCAGAGGGGTTGTCAGCATGAATGCTAAAAGTACCCAAGAATGAGGGAAAAGGGAGGAGGGTTCAAGAAAGAAGGATCCAGGAGTCAAATCAGTGAGAAAGGAAGAGAGGGACTTTGGTTGAGGCATCCCATGATAGTTTTGGTATGTGTACACACTTTGTACTTGCTAAGAAATAATTTTTAGCGCTGGGGGAGTGTTTGGGAGCAGAGAGTGGGCGTGATTCGAGTGTGAGCCCTTACCACCTAGAAAATAGGTGTATTTATTGCATTTGTATCCCACATTTTCCCACCTCTTTGCAGGCTCAATGTGGCTTACAATACATTGTGGTAAGTGGAAATACAGTTAGAAAATATACAATTACTGGTACAGAAGTATCTTGGGTAACATTATAATAAGAGACATGATAGTATAACAAGCAGATATAGTAAGACAGTTCTGAATATATATGGAGGAGTTATATATGTTCATATTTGTTACTTTTTGTGGTATGCCTTGTTAAAGAGATGGGTCTTCAGTAGTTTGCGTAAGTTAGTTAGTTCGTAGATCGTTTTTAGGTTGCGCGGTAATGCGTTCCATAACTGTGTGCTCAGGTAGGTAAAGCAAGACGCATGCATTAGTTTGTATTTTAGGCCTTTGCAGTTGGGGAAGTGCAGATTAAGGAATGTGCGGGATGGTCTTTTAGCATTCCTGGGTGGTAGGTCTATCAAGTCTGACATCTCCGTGAATGATTTTGTGAACTAGAGTGCATATTTTGAACGTGATGCGTTCTTTCAGTGGGAGCCAGTGTAGCTTTTCTCGTAGGGGTTTAGCACTTTCATATTTTGTTTTACCGAATATGAGTCTTGCTGCAGTGTCCTGGGCTGTCTGAAGTTTCTTGATTATTTGCTCTTTGCAGCCGGCGTAGAGTGCATTGCAATAGTCTAGATGGCTGAGCACCATTGATTGTACAAGGTTACGGAAAACGGTTCTTGGGAAGAAAGGTCTTACTCTTTTTAAATTCCACATTGAATGGAACTGCTTGCTAATTAAAAAAATTAGTGCATAGCCATTATTGCTGATATAAAAAATCGGCCATTTTACCCCTGCATTAAGTGTCCTCAGAGTGCGAGAAACCCACGAGCTACTACTAGCACAGGCCATGTTTTAGTGCAACTTAGTAAAAGAGCCCCTTAGTGACAAAGTAAAGGAGACCGCAAACGTTATACATGTCAGCATTTCTTGGTAGTTCTACCAACTACTACTTCTTTCTCTTAACATACTATCACCCAGTACTGCTGCAATTATTACTGTAAAAGAACCTCCCTATTTCACAAACAGGTTTGACAATTTGTGTGTATTAACAGGATAGAAGTTAGTGGAGACAGACTAGTCTGCGCCATGGAAATAATGCCTTTTTCTACCCACTTTTAACTTGACAGAGGTTGGATTAACTTCCCTCTGTGTCAGGGGTAACAAATTACCTAGCTCATAGGGCCCTTCCAGTGGCGTAGCCAGACAGCCAATTTTGGGTGGGCCTGAACCCAAAGTGGGCGGGCACAAAATTTTCTCTCTAACCCCCTCCCCCAGCACTTCCCAACTCAAAAGATAAATACTTTAGCTGATGAAGATCCCCAAGCTCTGTCACCTGGAAAACTTCCAACAAAGATGGCCAGAATTTACTTTTACCAAGCTTGGTCGGAAGCAACAACTCCTTGAGCCACCGATAGCGGCACCCCATGCATGCTTAGTTGTCAGTGGCTCAAGGATGCTGCCCCCATCTGCCAAGCTCAGCAGAAGGGATTTCTGGCCACGTTAGGTGGAGGTCCTCAGCTAGCAGGGCTTGGGGATCCCCACCAGCTACAGCAAGGGTCAGGGCTGCTGTTAGCCATGCTGGTGCCCAGGGCAGAAAATAAGCCCTCTCCTCTTTAATCTCCCCATCTGCCCTTACAGTCTCACACTGACAGACCATCACCAAATACAGAACAAAGGATTACAAATTAGAAATAAAAATATGTAGACAAAAATTGAACTGAGAACCTCAACATTTAGTGCAACACTGGAGAAATAAAAACAAAAATGCATTTCCTTTTCTACTGAACACAATAAAACTGAACATATTCCATTTAAAACATTCAAAATAAAATTATTTTTCTACCTTTTGTTGTCTGGACATTTTATTTTTCTATCATGTTGGTTTCAGTTTCTCCTTCCCACTTTCGTCGTCTTCTGCTAATTCTTCAAGCAACTGTTGTCCATTTGTCTTTTCTCTCCTCTCGTTCCATTTCCTCACTACAACTGCTTCTGAAATATTGATCTTTCCATTTTAGCTCTTTCCTTTCTGTATTTTGTTCTTTTCTGCCTCTGTCTACTCAAATTTAACCCTCTTTCTAAACTTTTTCCTCCTTTTTACTTTTCAGATATCTATCAAATTTTCATCTCCTTTCACCCACTAGCTCACCCAAATCCAAACTCATTCCTTCCCAGCCTTCCATTCCCTTCCATCTTCAATCTACGCACCATTACCATATTTCTACCACCTGTAATCACTATCCTCTCATTCATTTCATTACCATCTCCCCTCTCTCTTCACTCTCATAGCCTGACATCTCCCTTTTACCCCTCCCTCCATTGTCCTGCATTTCTCTCTCTTACCCATTGTCCAGCATATCTCCCTTCTGCCCCTGGATCCAATATCTCCCTCTTTCCCCTCTCTTGTGCAGCACCTCTCCTTCCCTTTGCTCCACCTCTATGTCCAACATCTCTCCCATATTGTCCACTATCTCTTTCTTTCTTTTTCTTTCTTTCTTTCTCTCTCTCTCTCTCTCTCTCTCCCTGCCTTGAGCCCCTGGTCTAACATCTTTTTCTCTCCCCTCCAGCCATGTTCAATATTTCCCCCTCTCATCTCTCACTCCCTTCCCTCCACTGTCATGTCCAACACTTTTTTCCTCTTTCGTCCTTTGCCACTCCTCTGCAGCCTTTCCCTTCCTCTCCCCACCATAGCCATATCAAACAATTCGCCCTCTCTTTTCCTCCTGCATCTCTCCCTTCCCCCATGTCAAACAATTATTTCTCCACCCCACCGTCTCACTCACTCACTCACTCTCTCCACCCCACCCCCTCTCACGGGGCAGGCCCAGGGCAAGGACACTGATGCCCAACCACTAGTTTCTCCTCCTGGCCACTGCTGTAGTGTGGCGGCCTTGAGGAATTGCTGCAAGGCAGCTTTCGTGCCCTTCTTTGCCTCTCTCTCCACCCCTGCGTCCCACCGCGCCTGCAACGGAAATGCTTGTCCTCCCCACCGGCGCTGCCTCGGTCCCTGCACGCTACCCTGCCTGCATTCTTTTCTTCGATCGTTGCGTCGCCGGCAGCGCTGCCATTCACTCAGGCAGCTCTGCTCCTCTCTGCCGCGTCCATCCGGCTCTTTCTGACGCACTTCCTGTTTACGAAGGGCCAGATGGACGCGGCAGAGAGGAGCGGAGCTGCCTCAGTGAATGGCAGCGCTGCCGACGACGTGACGATCGAAGAAAAGAATGCAGGCAGGGACAGAGGCAGGGTAGCGTGCAGGGGCCGAGGCAGCGCCGGCGGGGAGGACAAGCATTTTCGTTGCAGCACGCGATACATGCGATGGATGTTGGGTGGGCCTGGAGGGAAAGTGGGTGGGCCTGGGCCCGTCCAGGCCCACCCGTGGCTACGCCCCTGGGCCATTCAACTAGTAAGAACAGCTTACAGTCTCACTTTTCTTATACAGCCATTCAACTGACCCATAATATGGCCTCATCGGCCAAAGCTCATACCAGTCTATTACAGAAAGAAGTCAAATTATCTTCTGCGATGCAATGCTATAGAACCAATTCCTCTCTCTGCAAGAGAGTATGTATTCCAAGCATTTACTTATTCCTAAGAAACAGGATGCCTACACCCTATCCTAGATCTCAGAAACTGCAGTCTATTTCTTTGCAAAGAGAAATTCCTTCCTTCATTCTTAAAGACAGACAGACATATTGTGCACCTTAGATCTTAAAGATGCCTTTACCACACATTCTGATCCATTTCTGCTGCAGTTCTGCAGAAACCACTACCAGTGCAAAGTCCTTTTTAATCTAACATCGGCCTGTAGCAATTGTGGCTACACATCTTTATGAACAAGGTCATCTGGGACTTTCACTGGAGTGATCACGCACAGAATCCCACTCACGCCTGACAGTTCAGAGCTAACTGAAGAACCAAGGTGAATGCTGTGAACAGGGAAAGCAGTATGTGCTGGGAAGTGTATTTAGATTGGTCCTGAACTCTGGGAAAGCTGTTCTGTTCCAGTTGATGTGCAATGACATTACCCACTTATGTAGCTGCTCAATCCTGCTGTGTCTGCAAAACATTCTGTGTAGGTGATACTTTCATTTTATGTCTTTGATAACCAATTTTATGTATGAGGTTGCTTCAGAATCTTTCAAGCAAAAATGTTTAATAAATATATGTGTGTACTTTTCACTATTTTGCTACTCATTTCTGGCATTCCCTATTTCTCCCCCCCCCCCCCCCCCCCTTTTGTTTTGGTTTAAATTTCTGGAATATTTATGTCTAGCTCTGTGTGGTCTCCTTCTATGTATTGAAAGGAATATCAAACACCCTCTCCAGCTGGAAAAACCTCATTTTTTTTTTCATAACAGCTTACAATTGATGCCTTAATGAAAGCTTTATTTGCAGATATAGTAGAACTTTTTTCAACATATGTCAGTGTGCCTATGTAATCTTAATAGCCTGACTATACTGTAACATCTGCTTCATTTCTATTTGATTCAGTTTACCAAGGGAGAATGTTTCCACATGTTTTAACTGCTATGCACCTGTTTTTTTAGTAATTTTTATCCACTACCCAGAGCTTAGCATATTCAGGCATAAATCTCTTGAATCTAGGGGGGGGGGGGTATGGGGCAACAAAATGCTAGTGCAATAAACACCAAAACATATAGAAAATCTGAAATGTTCTCTGTAACATCATTACTCTATAAATCAGATAACTTTTGGAATCTAGGGGCAGCTTTGCTAGATTACTCTGTCTCAGAATGTTTCGCTGAGAACTTCTGAAGCTAAACTGACTGCAGTCCAGGTGGCTGCATAATTAGTTTTAATAATTGAGTCTGTACTGGATTTATCCAGTTCCCCTCCCCCTGTAATGTGTTTAAGTAATATAAACAATTACTTTTTTCCTGACTTAACTAACTTTTTATAAATAATTGCATATTTTCAAAGACTAGATTTTGACGTTATGGACTCACACACTCTTTTTCTTTTTAGATGGTTATTCCTATGAAAGGATGGCAATAGAAAACTGGATTAGCAACAAGAAACGCTCAAGTCCTATGACTAATCTTCCTCTCCAGTCACTTATGCTGACCCCAAACAGGACACTAAAAATGGCTATTAATCGGTGGTTTGAAATTCAAGAGACATTCAACAAACCTACATAATTATAAAACCAAGATGGAGAATGTATGACTTTCAGAAAGTTGTTTTTCTCTCAATTTTGGGATGAAAATGAAGTGAAATCAAGTTTAGGATTTTGTTCAAGCAGTGTCCTTTTGCTTACAGACAGCTTTAAAGAACTTTAGACATCTGATGAACTTAATGTTTGAGTCCAAATGTTTTCTTGCAACAGCTGTCTTCTGTACTAGTAAGTAGCGAATTGGCCTTAGCGGTAGTAAAACTGCAGCATCTTAAAAAAGTTAATTGACAGTCTGTATCCTACATAATAATCCAAGATTGTATGTAGAAAAATATTTCTTGGGCTTAGTGCATTAGTTTTATGTTACCTATTTAGCTTCATTTTGTTTTTGTGGTATGATGTCTGCAGCTTATGTAGGCATAAATTGACTGAGAAAACACCAGTAATCTTGTCAGTGGTATTTCAAATGACTGCAGGTTCCTACAGTTGTAAAGTTAAGCAATATACTTAAAAAAAAAATTAACATTTAATTTATATATATATTTAACTTATCTTGAGAAAACAAAGATTATATATAATGTATAGAAGAGTTAGGAAATGATAAATCTTTAGAATGATATTAGCAATATCATTTATTTTAAATGATACTCTGTTTTCCTTGTAGTCAAACCAAAATGGTTTACAAAAAAAAAACAACAACACACTACATAAAACCTATAAACAGTGGAAATCCATTATTGATAGGAAAGTTCATACATTCAAGACCAACCATCATAATGCAGGCATTCTCCATATTCAACCACTGACAAACAGCTAATTAAAATCCAGATTTCATCTTGTGAGGTTTATCACAACTAATTAAATACAGTTTCCTGTTTCCGTTTCAGAAGTTCAACTAGGCAAACCAACCACTCCGTAAGCCAGATGGTGAGAACAAAAAAAAAAAGCCAAATTAAAAAAAAATAGGTTTTCAGCAAGACTGAAATATTCATAAGACTCTGTGAGTCATAAATGACAAGGAAGTGAGTTCCAGAGGGCTGGGGCCAAGGAGGAAAAAAGCAGGGGAATGGGTTGATTCCCAGCGGTCTCTTAGTGGAGATAGAAGAACTAATCTGTTAAGGAGCAAAGTGTATGAAATGGCGTATAGGGAATGATATGGCTAGCAAGGATAAGAGTTGCTGTGTGCATAATTTTAAAGGTAATTGTGAGGATTTTGAATTTAAGCTGGGATTCAATAGAAAGCCAATGTGGGAGCTGTAATAGAGGGAGAAATATGATCGTATTGTTTAGCATTACAAATAAATGGGCAGGGCTGGGCTGGGCTGGGCTGGGCTCACCAAACCTGGCCTGGAGAGCCTATGTTCAGTCAGGTTTTCAGGATCTTTCCAATACTATGAGTGGGATACATTTACATGCACTAGAAAACTAGGATATGTAAATTAACCATGCAGAATCACTGGCTTTCCTGAAAACCCAACTGTCTTTGGTATTCCCAGGACAGATTTGGAAAGCATGCCATATTTGAGTATGATACATGACAATCACAGCAAAGTTTTTTATCTTGTTTTAAGATCTTAACACTACCAAATTCGTTTTTCAAAATAAGGCTATTCAGATGGTCATAATATTCTCAAATAAGGTTTTGAGTTGTATAAAAGCAATATACAGATTTTACAAAGCCTCCAGTTTCATTGTAGTTATATGTGTGTACAGTCTATTCTCTGAGATTAAGCAGGATCCCAAATTCTCACACCATGGGTACGGTCATTAATGGAGCCCATGCAGCTTCTCCAGACTGGTATGCTTTCTATTGCAACACTGAGCCTGGAGAGAGATTCTGCTGATTCATATGGACTAATTTATACACACTGGGAGGAAGTGCTGCCTTATTATTTCCTTCTTGTCTGTCCCTAATGCAGTTTATGTATGGGAGAAATGTGGCCATGTCAGGCTTTTTGACTCTCCAACAATAAAATTATTTTTTTTAAACTTTACTTTTGCATTTGTGATCTGCTGCTGTTTTCAGTCTATTAATGGAAGCCCACATAAGAAAGCTTATCCAGCCTAATATGTACTAGAAGCTTTTTAGAAAGCAACAAGGCAAACGATCTGCAAAATCCAACGTGGAAAACAAACCAGCAGATCAGTATAATATCCAAAAAAACTTTTATTGAGGATACCGTGTATGAAACAAAACTGTTTTTGATGTTTAACAGTAAAGTTTGCATCCAGTGCCTCTCAGAGCATTAAAGCATAGAACATATTACACCAATCTTGAGTCCAGTTGCCCCTAGCAGCTTTAGCCAGGGCCATATACGTTATGATACCCATAACTGGTGCCCGACTGTGATTCTCTTCATTGTAAATTAGCCCATAGCAGTTAGTTTGTATTTAGTGGCTGCCATGGGCAAAAATATCTGGATATTCAGCAGCAGTACCTGGATAGTGGCAGATGCTAACTGGATCCTGCAGTAAGTACCCAGTCCTATCCATGTAGTGGCAATATTATTCAGCCGCTATCTGGACAGTTTATCTAGATACACTTAAATATCACCACTACTTGTATACTCCCAGTGCTGTCCGGATAGTACTACAGCAGTCTGTAAAGATGGAAAAAAAACGTAGCATAGCATAGAGCTGCTGAATATCATTTACAGCAGCAGCATTTGACTGGGTAGCAGGTGCTAAGACCTGGATAAATACTGTTTTGAATATTGTTCACAGCTGTCCAAGGGAAAAGCATAGGTGAGAAAAACAGCTTGAACCTAATTTTGGCATGTGGAAGTCTGGTCTAGTGACATCAGCATCAGACTCCATAGGTACCAGACCTGCATCAGCTGCACTGGGATCAAGAGTGCACTGTTCACCCCTGGCATACAGGCCAACAGCAACCAATCATTAGCTGCATTGCATATGAAGAGGAAGGATTAGGCCTTCATTTTGATACCGAGGGCTCATGATGCCAAACAGCAGGCAGAGGCTGGGATACATCAACTTTTGCCACATATTGTAGCATGATGGCAAGAGCATTAAGACCGCTGTGTCCTTGAACTCCTCACCACTTATCCTTTTTGATACTAGGGCTACAGTAGCCTCCAAGGACCCAAAACCTGGTTTCTGCCATTGCCCCAGCTCTCATTCAAGAAACTGTGACCCTCCTACTGCAGTGCATTGCATTCTGGTTAAGTGCAGGACCTCAAAACTGAAGATCAACTTGCACATAACTAGAACATGCAAAACACTGATATCACCCTTTCTGAACTGTCTCAAACCACATTACAACTTACAGAGCCAGTGTAGTACTACATTTTGTAAAAACATCAGTTGGACTAACTCTATGTAAATGTAATCAAGCCATAGTAGTGCCATTTTTAATAGAACAGGCACCCCAATAAAAGGATACCTGATAGGTTGGGCAGTTGAATGACCCAACTGCACATAAAAGGAGTGCTACTCAAGTGTGTGCATATAAGCGTAGCATGTGCTTACAGCTGGTACATTTAACTAAAGTGATAGTTCATTAAAAAGCTTATGTTAGAAAAATGGGACTGGCCCTGTCATACTTACCTAACACGCATAGGTAGAGTGGATTGTTCTTTTCCTATGCTTTTGTCGGCCATTTTCAAGGAATAGCTCACAAGATTTGATGAACAGATTTAATGCAGCTTTGCTTGGTGCAATGCTATGGCTTCAACACTAGAATTGTTGATGTAGAGAGATATCCAGCTAATCCTCAAGACTCAAGCATTGCCTGCAGAAGAAGCACCAAACAGAGTCCTCAAAGGACCTCAGGGTCAAGCTCCAGTGCATCAGGAGTGCAAGCTTCACTGAGGCATCAGAGCACATAGTCTCTCAATGTTCATGACCATGCCCAACTCATGGCAGTAAATCAAGATAGAGAACCAGACTTCTCCTCTACAGTACTTTTCAGGGTCCAACTCAGCACTCCTTGATGTTCCATTATGAGGCAGATGTTTCTAAAGCAGGTTCAACTAGCTTGCCATCAGACCCATCTCCCCTTTGTGACAGAAGAAAATCCCTAGTGTAGGAGCTCTCATTCATTAATTTCATAAGGGAAATGGCCAAGACTGTTTAAATTAGAAATGGATGACAAACCAAGGGCAGAAACATGGGTCATCCTCCAATCTTTTGACTCTTCCCCTTCCCCCTGAACCCCCCCACACCGACTGTGCCAATGCCTGTTCATAGAATCACAGAATACTGAAGGATGTATAAATAATATCTAAGCTTCCCCCAGCCACTTGCTGTAGTGTCTGTTATCAAGAAGGTTGGGTCTTGTGTGTAAAATACAGAATGCTCCTGAATTTCAGAAGCAACAGCAGCTTCCTCAGTGAATGCATTTGCCCTCAAGTTCCAAGACTCATTTCTCAGTGCAACTATTGATGATTTCCCCCCCAGAAGCTATGCTCTGTTCCTGCTTTGCTTATCAGCAATCCATTGGCATGTACTTGTGAAACAGGAGAGTGACATATGGCAAAGGCTAGTTTGCCATGTGTCCTATCCAGGGATCGTACCTGAGAGGCACAACTTAATGTTTGCCAGGGAGTTGGCCTGTTCTGCTCTGCCACGTAAGTGAGAATTACTCTGTGAACAGTGGCCTAGTTTCACATCCTGACAGTTGCAATATGACATGTGAAATGATGGTGAGGGATGGAATACCTGGTAAGGAGTGCCACAAATATTTATTTACCAAAGGCCCAAGGCAAAATTAATTACCTGATAATTTTCTTTCCTTTAATCCCAAAGGATCAGTCCAGACAAATGGGTTGTGACCATCCGACAGCAGGTGGAGATAGAGAACTCTAACGAGTTGTGCCTCATAAGGGCCTGCACTTAGCAACCAAGCCAGTATGCAATAACAAAGCAGTAAAAGAGTGACTTCCAGAGAAAAATCTCCAGCCTCTAGCTAGAAAAAGAACTATGAAATAAAGGGCAAAACTTGTGCCTTAGAAATAATGGAAACAAATATCAGCACTGCGTACATCCTGTAGCACTTTAGAAATGATTAGTAGTAGTAGTAGAATAATACAAACATCTGACATTACATAGACCATGGAAAAACCGAAACCATCACAGAAAGGCGGGTTCTGGCCTGATCCTTTGGGACTAAATGAAAGAAAATTATCAGGTAATTAACTTTTTTCCTTCCATTACATCCCAAGGATCAGTCCAAACAAATGGGATGCACAAAAACAATCCTTCAGCGAGGAGGGATTGTGATATCCCTGCAGAAATAACTGTGGCTCCAACGGAAGCATCTGTTTGAGCTACACATCCAAACGGTAATGCTTAACAAAGGAATGAGAAGACCACATCGCTGTCTGACAGATCTCTGCCAAGAAGTCACCAAAGTACTGGTAAAATGAGCCTTGACGTGCATGGGAGCAGATCTACTTCTCAGAATGTAAGCCGAAGAAATAGCCTCCGTAAGCCATTCAGCCACTGTCGCTTTGGAGGGCAGCAAACCCTTCCAGGGTGCCGCGAAGAGGATAAAAAGATGATCAGAGGAAATACATAAAGGAGGCCATCCAACAGCCAAGGCTGTACCAGAGCATCCAGTCCTAAGGAGTCTTTCTCCCTGAAATGGCTGTAGAATCTGTGTACTTGTGCGTTGAGTCTGGATGCCATGAGGTCCAGAACTGGAAGGCCCCCACTGTGTGGAAATGAGATGAAATGCAGTCTTTGACAGCTGACATCCTCCTGGGTCCAGAGACACTGCTGAGGAAACCTGCTTGCGAGTTCAGTGAATCCACTATGCGAGATGCTGAAATCATTGGAATGTTCAATTCCACTCACTGAAAAGAACACTTTGTTCCTCCTTGTTTGTTAATGTAAGATCCTGCTGTGATATTGTCTGAGAGCACGTGCACCGGCCTCCCACAAAGAGGCACAAAGGCTAGTAGAGCTTTCCGGACAGCTCGAAGTTCCAATCTCTTGATGGACCAGGAAGCCTCCACTCTTGACCAGCGGCCCTGTGTAGTGGTGGAGATAATGGCCTCCCCATCCAAAGAGGCTAGCACTGGAGATGAGAACACACCAACTGGGAGTCTATAAGGGCAACCCCGTCTGAGTGTGTGCAGGACGAAGCCACCAAGTCAGATTCCACCTGGCTTGAGGCATCCATGGAATCCATAAGTTCTTGAGACCAGAGACCACTGGCTCTACAGGGACAACTGTAGGGGCCGCATGTGGAACTTGGGTGAACATTCAAAATTGCCACTGTAGAACTAAGAACCTGAACTTGGGTGAACATTCAAAATTGCCACTGTAGAACCTGAGCATAATCCCATGCTCAAGGGCAAGGAAGAGAGAGAAACCTGAGAATCTGCTGTTTGAGCTTGAGCTGATGAAAACCTTACCACCTGGGTACTGAAACACACTCCCAGAAACTCTAGGGTCTGGATGGGGGTGAGATGACTCTTGCTGTAATTCACCACCCAACCCAGTGCAGAGAGAAGAGACAGGACTGTCTGTATACTACAAAGGCTCTCTTGATAAGGCGGCACCCGAATTAGCCAATCGTCCAGGTAAGGATGTACCTGGATCCCTTGCCGGTGAAGAAAAACTGCCGTCACCACCACCATAACTTTTGAACATGTGCGAGATGCAGTGGCGAGGCCAAAAAGGCATGACCTTGAATTGAAAATGATCCCCAGGATCACAAACCAGAAAAATTTCCTGTAAGGAGGCCAGATTGGGATATGAAAATACGCCTGGATGGAAAAAGGCTATGACAGAACGAAGAGTATCTATGTGGAAGTGCAGCACTCTGAGAGACTTGTTGACCCCTCTGAGATCCAGAACTGTGTGAAGAGAGTCTTCTTTGGGACAACAAAATAGATGGAATACTGACCCGTGCCCTTCTCTGCCGGAGGAATAGGTTGAATGGTCCCCAGTTGCCCTAAAGAGGCTAAGGTAGTTAGCACTGCCCGACTCTTTGCAGAGCTGCTGCATGGGGTCAGCATGAAAAGATCTGCAAATGGCTTTGAAAATTCTAGCTTGTAGCTGTGGAGAATGAAATTGAGGACCCATTGGTCTGCAGTAATGGTGGTCCACTCTTTGTGAAAGCGGGAAAGATGCCCGAGTCTACATTCAAGGAGTGAACCTCAACCCTGTCATTGTGAGGGCTGCAAAGAGGGAGCGGAAAAGGGCTTCCTGCCTCCTTGAAAGAACAAGTCTGAGGAAAGCGAGGTTTTTGAGCAGAAGCACTAGCCTTCCCTGGTCTACATCACGATCATCATCCCCGTCTGCCTCTAAAATATTCAAATTAGGGCCATCAGCAGAACTAGGACAGTCAGAATACACAAGTAAAACCTCCACTGAGTCCCAAGGAGGAATATTCTCAAAATACTGCAAAACAAAGTTTTAATTTCTTAAGAAGTTGCTCCTCAAAAGCAACACGTTCCCCCTCGAGTGCTCCATTCTGTTGATAAATCTCTCTTATCCATCCCTTTCTCCTCTACTGCTAATTCAATACTCCGTTCCTTTTATCTTGCTGCACCTCTCGCCTGGAATGGGCTTCCTGAGCTTGTACATCTAGCCCCGTCTTTGGCCGTTTTCAAGTCCAAACTCAAAACCCACCTCTTTACCACTCCTAACTCACTTACCCTATCCTTTGTCCTCACCTCTTTATTCCCTTACCCTTAATTGTTCTGTTTACCTGTCTTATCTAGATTGTAAGCTCTTTGAGCAGGGACTGTCTTCTGTGTATGGTGTACAGCGCTGCGTATGCCTTGTAGCGCTATAGAAATGATAAGTAGATAGATAGATAGATATACAGTGGTGGAAATAAGTATTTGATCCCTTGCTGATTTTGTAAGTTTGCCCACTGACAAAGACATGAGCAGCCCATAATTGAAGGGTAGGTTATTGGTAACAGTGAGAGATAGCACATCACAAATTAAATCCGGAAAATCACATTGTGGAAAGTATATGAATTTATTTGCATTCTGCAGAGGGAAATAAGTATTTGATCCCCCACCAACCAGTAAGAGATCTGGCCCCTACAGACCAGGTAGATGCTCCAAATCAACTCGTTACCTGCATGACAGACAGCTGTCGGCAATGGTCACCTGTATGAAAGACACCTGTCCACAGACTCAGTGAATCAGTCAGACTCTAACCTCTACAAAATGGCCAAGAGCAAGGAGCTGTCTAAGGATGTCAGGGACAAGATCATACACCTGCACAAGGCTGGAATGGGCTACAAAACCATCAGTAAGACGCTGGGCGAGAAGGAGACAACTGTTGGTGCCATAGTAAGAAAATGGAAGAAGTACAAAATGACTGTCAATCGACAAAGATCTGGGACTCCACGCAAAATCTCACCTCGTGGGGTATCCTTGATCATGAGGAAGGTTAGAAATCAGCCTACAACTACAAGGGGGGAACTTGTCAATGATCTCAAGGCAGCTGGGACCACTGTCACCACGAAAACCATTGGTAACACATTACGACATAACGGATTGCAATCCTGCAGTGCCCGCAAGGTCCCCCTGCTCCGGAAGGCACATGTGACGGCCCGTCTGAAGTTTGCCAGTGAACACCTGGATGATGCCGAGAGTGATTGGGAGAAGGTGCTGTGGTCAGATGAGACAAAAATTGAGCTCTTTGGCATGAACTCAACTCGCCGTGTTTGGAGGAAGAGAAATGCTGCCTATGACCCAAAGAACACCGTCCCCACTGTCAAGCATGGAGGTGGAAATGTTATGTTTTGGGGGTGTTTCTCTGCTAAGGGCACAGGACTACTTCACCGCATCAATGGGAGAATGGATGGGGCCATGTACCGTACAATTCTGAGTGACAACCTCCTTCCCTCCGCCAGGGCCTTAAAAATGGGTCGTGGCTGGGTCTTCCAGCACGACAATGACCCAAAACATACAGCCAAGGCAACAAAGGAGTGGCTCAGGAAGAAGCACATTAGGGTCATGGAGTGGCCTAGCCAGTCACCAGACCTTAATCCCATTGAAAACTTATGGAGGGAGCTGAAGCTGCGAGTTGCCAAGCGACAGCCCAGAACTCTTAATGATTTAGAGATGATCTGCAAAGAGGAGTGGACCAAAATTCCTCCTGACATGTGTGCAAACCTCATCATCAACTACAGAAGACGTCTGACCGCTGTGCTTGCCAACAAGGGTTTTGCCACCAAGTATTAGGTCTTGTTTGCCAGAGGGATTAAATACTTATTTCCCTCTGCAGAATGCAAATAAATTCATATACTTTCCACAATGTGATTTTCCGGATTTAATTTGTGATGTGCTATCTCTCACTGTTACCAATAACCTACCCTTCAATTATGGGCTGCTCATGTCTTTGTCAGTGGGCAAACTTACAAAATCAGCAAGGGATCAAATACTTATTTCCACCACTGTAGATAGATAGAAGATGGAAAGGCAGCTTGAGCTGACTTTAATAAAAAGGCCTAACAAATTCAGGCAAAAATGGCAGGGTAGAGACTTCTACTCCTACAACATCAACATCCCGGGACATGGTAGCGGGTGAGGAACCCACTGACAAGAGCCACCGAAGCCTCATAGAGCCCAGGAGCTGTAGGCGTTGAGCCCGCCAAAACCACCATCAGAGCGGGGCCAGATTAAACAATGGAGACAGAGTACTGATGGCCAAAGTTTGCAAAAGTGGGATGTCCACAGAAGCAAAGTGTCAGGTTCTCAGGTTCAGAGCCCGCGGGGCCGGGCTCTGGAGCAAACGTGAGCCCTTGGGCTGCTGCCGAGGAGTGACAGCAGCAGGCAAAACCCACCAACCAACACTGGGCAAGCACACCGGCAGGGACTGCAGGCACTGCCCAGCGAACCGGAACACATGGACTGGAACACTGGACTGGAATTCCCCGGACTGGAGGACACAGGACTAGAACCCCCCTGGACTGGAACACTGGACTGGAATCCCCCGACTGGAGGACCCAGGACTGGAACACCGGACTGCAGCACACCGGACTGGTCCACACAGCTTCACCTGCACTTAGCTACTAAGCCCCCCAGGAGTTGAGCTCCTGGGTTCGAGTAGCCGGCAGGACTTACTGGATACCGGATGACACAGGGACCAGGACTGGAAACAGAAGTGCTCCTAACCCTAAACTGATCTATGTGCTCCCAAGCCCTAAACCAGCAGGAGTGTTCCTAACAGTAAACTGACAAAAGGACTTCCTAAGCCCTATACTAAACAGGAGCTCCTAAGCCCTGCTCAAGAAAGGGACTTCCTAAGCCCTAAACTAACAGAGCAGGGAACTAAACACAAAGCTAACACAGGTGCTACTAAGCACCAAGCTACAAGCAGAGCTCTACACTAACAAGCTAAACACAAAACTAACAAGCTACCTAAGCTGCTCTAGCCAGCTAGATACAAAACTAACAAGGTGCTTCCTAAGCACTACTCTGGCAAGCAACCAGAAGAGCTCCTAGCACTAAAAGGGAAGACAGGGGAGCCATAAGGAAAAAGCAGGGAAGCTAATACATAAGCCAAAAGTGCTTCTAAAGCACCAAACACCAACAGCAAAGACTGCAATGCTCCCAATAGCACAAACACCAGAAGTACTTCTAACAGCAAATTCTGCAGTGTTCCTAACAACACCAAACCCTGAAGTACTTCTATCAGCAACAGAGCTTCCAAAGCCCTACACACAGCAATGCTTCCAAAACCAAGAGGGAAAAGCAGGGGAACCAAAAAGGGAAAAGCAGGAAAGCTAAACACACAGTCACCAGTGCACACTGCACTAACACTAACCTGGCCCTTAGCAAAAGCAAGCAGGGAAACTAGACACAAAGTCAGAAGTGCACACTGCACCACCCTACCTAAAGCAAACACCACTGTTGCAAAGGCTCTGAAGGAAACAACACCACTTCCTTATCAAGGCCCTCCCTGATGATGTCACACTCCCTAGACCTAGGCAAAAGCACACTGACCCAGAGGCCCAACCCACACCAATGCAACACCGTGAAGCACTTGAAGCCAGTACACCCAAAGAGAGGTAGAGTTAACTCAGTCCACCCACACAGCTGTAGTAAAGTAAAACAATTAACCCCATGCTGCTGGAAGCTGCCAGCACAGAGAGACAGAGCCAGCTCAGAAAGGACAGAGAAAAGAAACAGAAGCCAGCTAAGAAGCTGACCCCCAGGAAAGAGGTAAGTTTGAGAGCGGTTCTGACCCCAATCATAACACAAAGCATGCAGGAACCGGAAGCCAAGAGCTTACTCTGCAGCACGCATAACACTTACTAGGCTCAGACATACAGAATAACAAATATACTCACACAAAACAGCCAGTCTCATAACCTCCAAGGCATTGAAGCCCCGCAATCTCACCACAACACAAGCGTTCTTAACAATAGCTGTTTTTTTTTAACAGGCAGGAGAAAAGAGAAGGGAAGACTGAGATAAAGAGGTAGAAAGTGGCAACAGGGGAGCAGGGAGGGACCTAGACCACTAGGTTTACACCTGAGGCACAGGATATTCTTAACCCCAAACTCAACTGAACCTGCAACCAGGACAGGACACAGAAGTCAGCGCAGTGCAAAAAAACTGCTATCCCGCATGCTGGAGATAGAGAATACTGGTTTGTTTTTGTTACATTTGTACCCCACACTTTCCCACTCATGGCAGGCTCAATGCGGCTTACATGGGGCAATGGAGGCTTAAGTGACTTGCCCAGAGTCACAAGGAGCTGCCTGTGCCTGAAGTGGGAATTGAACTCAGTTCCCCAGGACCAAAGTCCACCACCCTAACCACTAGGCCACTGGTTGCTAAGTGAATGAGCTTATGAGGCCCAACTCATTAGAGATCTCTATCTTCACCTGCTGGTGAATGGTCACAACCCTTTGTCTGGACTTATCCTTGGGACATAATGGAATATAGTGTTAATCTGGCCTTGTGTGGTGGGGTTGTGACAGGGTGCAAATGTTTTGGAAACTGTTCTGTATTTGTTGGGGTAGTGAGATGATGAGGATGTGACCAACCTGCAAGAGCGGGATATGTTGCAAGCAGGCACATCACTTTGGGCCACAGAGGTTGCCAAAGCCAGCCATACTGCAAAATCTAAACTGGAAGGACAGAGAGAATCTGCAAAGAGAAACATATGGAGTACAACAGAAGTCAAATATAACAATTTTTGTTTGAATAAACAAATATTTTTAAGGAGCTTTAAGACTAATGAGTTACCATGCTAACCTTACATTCCCTTAAAACATTTTAGATTATGGAAGAAATCATTAAAAAAAAGTGACAAACTAATGTCTCCTCTTACAAAAACTGTCATCCCTTTATCTTTTTAATAAAGTTTTATCTACTGGTTAGCTTTTGCCAGTTTCTATCTATCTATCAATCTATCTTCAGTCTTGGATTACTAATTCATTGTGGTGGAATTTTCTTTTCTGATAACGAAAGAAACAGCTACTTAGGGATATCTGCATCGAGGTACCTGCACTTTATATAAGACCTTGGAGTTGCCCTGATATCAAGCCTGCTGTGTAAGTGTGCTGATGACTGTGCTTTAGGCCTGGAAGCCTCAGAGGAAGTTTGTGCCATTTCAGAGGATGCCTGACACAGTTCCTTTGTATAATCAGAGTCTACTGGAGTGAGCAGTCAGCTGATTCCTACACAGATGTTCTCTTTTCCTCCATCTGGGTCAGGAGGCAATGTAGACCATTCTTTCAAGCTCACAGAGACATCTTGCCACTGTCTTTGTAGTCAGCCTGATTATATTGTGCGCCCAGGCATCTTGAATAGATGTCAAAGTTCTGGATCTTTCTTTCACACTGAGGGCACAGCCAGAACCCTGACTTCATCTGTGATTTTTTTTTCTTGTGAAAAATAAGATGACAAAAACAGATGAAATCAAGAAACAAACCCTCTGAAAATAGGAGAGCTTTGTTTCTGCAGCTGTTTGGCAGAGCAGAAAAACAAAACTGAGGGAACTGAAGACACCACTGTCTGCAGGAAAGGCCATGTGTACGCAGAACTTTACACTTTCTTCTGACTTCTGGGAGAACTGTTTCACCTTGGCACAAAGGGATCATAGCACTGACAACGGAAAAAAATGTTTTATTGTTAATACTTTTAAAAATTGATTTTTAGTATTGTTCATCCTATTCCCCGAACGTTTTCCACTTTTTTCTACATCACCATTACCTAGATCTCTGCAAACTGCTTGAAGTATACATCTCCATCCCAAACCAGTTAAACAAAAATTCAGTTTTCCTGATGATATTATGTATTGTTTTGGCCTCTGAGGAAAATGCTCTTAAAATGTATTTAGTAAGTAAAATGTGTTGGTAGAATATGATTCTAAGATGGCCGCCGGATAACTGGACGGGAAACCGTTAGCTCCGGGCATCCTTGGGTTTTCACCTGGCATTTGAGTGTGGTTCCCCTCATTCAGTGCCTCTCTGGGTCTGGAGCGCCTTGGGGAGCCCGTTCGTTGTAGAGGGGCAAGTCGGGCCTACTCGTTGCCATCGTGTTCGAGGACCAACTGCCGGCGGGCCGCTGCCTTCTCCTCCCTGTTGTTCATCTTTCTGTGGGGAGTCTGCTGCCTCTGCTGCCCTGGCCCGGACGGGCTTCTGGCCGTTGCATCGGAGTTGTTCACCCGGGCCCCGCCCACGCTGCCGGCCGCTCAGCTGTGCGGCTCTTCCTCTTCTGCTGGACTGATAGCGCGGTGACGGTTGTCCCTGGTCTGGAGGGCCTCGTCGGTTGAGACTAGGGAGGAGGAACGTTTGCTCCTGCACCACTATGGCTCCCTCTCCGTGGCACCAGGAACACTGGTTGCAGTCCAGCGGCTCCTTTCTAGCTCACAGTTATTCTGCATTACACAAACAGCAGCAACTTTGCTGCTGCAAACAACTTGTTCTTCGTTTCATCTTCCCTACAGTGCTGTCATCTGTGATTTCTTCCTACGAAGTGGAACTAGCATCTCTTTCCCGTTGCGGTCCAGAGTGCTGGAGTGCGCAGACAGGCTGCGGTCCCTCTTCCTCTGCGGTGGTATTGACGGAATCGTTGTCATCCTGGGCCCCGCCGGCATTGTCCGCCTCCAGCTGCTGTTGTCTGCCTCTGGTGACCACTACCACTCTTCCTGGCTGCATATTGCTGTTTCTTCTGCGCTTCACCTGCGCTTACTGGGTATTGCTACAGCTCCCAATTGTGGATCGCCTTGCCGTGAACTGTTCGAACCACTCTGGGCCATCTCCGCATCTGGATTTCCACCGGCCATCTTAGTCTCTCTTCCCTTTCCCTTCTTACCTTGTTCCTTCCCCCCTATCCAATGTAATTGATTAATCTGTACATTGTAAGCAACTTTGAGTCTGCTTTATGTGGGAAAAAAAGTGGGGTATAAATGTTCATAAATAAATAAATAAAACAGTACATTCTGCCAAGGCGGCAAAATGTTTTAATGTGGCTGGAATAGACTAGTGGTTTGAGCACTGGGCTGACAACCCGAGAAGCTTGGATCAAATCCCACAGCTACTTCTTGCTATCTTGAGCAAGTCACGTAATCCACCTGTGAAGGTGTAGTTAGTTGTTCACCCCTCTAATATAAATTTCCATGTTAGGTTTTAACCTGGTGTTAACTTTCGTTGAGCTCCAAGTTAACAGTTAATACATGTTAAAACGTATATTAAACACCTAATACAATTTAGTAACTGAGGATCTGAAGTCATAAAGGGATAATAATCATGTGTTTTTATGCAGGTAAACTAGGGTTCAAATGTGTCAAAAAATGGTTCAATTATTGCCCCCTGTGAGCATGGATAAAATTATGTGTGCTGGATGACAGCATGTATACATTTACCCAAGCTGAAAGTGGGCGGTGTGTTACCTACATGAGAATTTCATTTTAAACCCCCTTCGGCTACCTTGTATTTGCTCCCACACAGGTGCAATGCATTCACAAGGATGAGCACCTGGCCCAAATTTTCAAAGGGAAATTCAGCACAAAGTTTCCCTTTGACAATTAACTTGCATGTCTGTAAATACAAAGTACCTGAAGGCCTGCAGTCTTCCAATGAGATTCCATTATTATTATTTATTTAGATTTTGCTCACACCTTTTTCAGTAGTAGCTCAAGGTGAGTTACATTCAGGTACACTGGATATTTCTCTGTTCCAGGAGGGCTCACAATCTAAGTTTGTACCTGAGGCAATGGAGGGTTAAGTGACTTGCCCAAGATCACAAGGAGCAGCAGTGGGATTTGAACCGGCCACCTCTGGATTGCAAGACCGGTGCTCTAACCACTAGGCCACTCCTCCACTCTATTGCCCTCAGAAGTTATCCAAGGTCTCTTGATGCCTATGGTAAAGCTTTTAACATCTCTTACAAATATATGGCTGTCATGGAAGAGGAGATATTAGATTAAAAAAAAAAAAGGACCTAACATACATTAATATTTTAATTAAAAAGGGAGTACAATTCTATTTGTTTTTCTGTCTTCATTAATGAGAGTTCCTATTGTGTTTCTGTTCATATTACCAAAGCAATCTGGGTATAACAACCGTTCCTTAAACTTTACATAATTAAAAAAAATCCAATTCATGCAAATAACAGCAAGCTATATTAATTCTTTATTCCATATGAAAAAGTATAGAACCTGTATAAAACCAAATGTAGAACCAAGGAAAGATTCACAAAGTTCTGAACAGTAAATAAATAAGCCAGCAATTATAAGCAGATTCAGTAAAGAAGCTGTAGAACTGTATAAGGCTGTTCATATATTGTACATACTGTACATGAGAATAAAAAGGCCTTTAACCCCCAAACCACAACTGAATATTCCAACTTGTACAAAACAGACCATAATTACACATACGGGAACTTCTTTACAACTATTTGCTTTGACAACTCAATTCCTATTAAGAAAAAAATAAAAGCTCCTAAAAGTTTTGATTAAATCCTTATAACCTCACACAACGTATGAACACAGGTTTCCCCCTTTCAGTTTACTGCCTTCAAAAAATACATCTGATTACTTACAAAAACCCTTGTAATATTTCCTGTACCTCATTTCCTCCGTGAATGTATGATACACCATTCTATAGTAAAATAGCACCTCAACGGTGTTTTATATAAACTATATAAAGTGCAGGTTACTACAATAACTGTTTAGCATGCCATATTCATATATTACTCAGTGCAATAACCAAAATGGCTGAAGCTTTAATATGCATGCAACATTATGGCTGTATTTCAATAGGCATTAATTGTTTTTTAAGGCCACCTTCACAAAAACATTGTATTTACAGGTTTTAAAAAAATGGCTAATTCCTAGGTCACTATCAGGCTGGTAAAGTTGGAATTTGAAAAGTGCTATTTTAATCATGACTTATTTATACCTTACATGTATTTTAACCTTTGGTTGTCTTTGTAAATCTTAATGAAATTTAAACTTTTCACAACCATATGTGCCACATCACAATGGCTAAAATGTGATTACAACTTGCCTCTGCAGTGCAACAGGAATGGTCTCAGCACAAGCCTAGCTTGTTGCTTCAGTCTGCATTTGTTTTTTTTTTTACTGTTGTAACACAGCTGTAACCAAATCATTAAGTTTAAGATTTCCCTTTTTCCAAATCTAACAGTGCCCCTTTAATAATTAACTCTATACAAATGTCTTACGGGTTTCTGAATTTACATTACAAGAAGCGGACTCATTTATAAATGATTGCAGGTTTGCAATAAGCAAACTCATGTACAGCTCAATACTCCAACTCATTACACAATGGAATCGATGTATACTTTCACAATGTTCTGGATGAGATGGTTGCAAGCAATTCCCTTTAAGAGAGCTGTAACTACAAAGGGCAGAGTGTCGGAGAAGATAGCAATATGAGGGAGAAGAGGCGGAACCTCTAAAATTCCCATCCTCTTTAGATGGATGGACTTTAGTGCTGCAAATGCCATCTTTGTGTGACAATCTTTTCAAGGTAAGCTTGACAGTCTAGTTGACTTCACTGTTTTGTGATAAACAGGTTTCCCCATGTATTTTAACAATACTGGCCAGAGGACATCAATATACCACTAGGAATGATAGAAATAGAAAATAATGACAGCAAATTATAATGCCAAACACCTCTTATACATATCCCATTATGAAATGATCCCATAATAAGAGTAACTGACAGGAAACCGTAGACGGAGATGCATGTGTTTACAACAAACTACCATACAAATTAAACATTCACACATTAGACTCAATAAATGATCGTGCTGGCTTTGTAGAAGGAACATGAGACAAGTGACCCTCTTTATTTATGTGAGGTTGCTGTTTGGCTATCCCTTCTTGACTTGAATTCTTGGTGGTTCGAGCTTCTTTAAAATGGGAAAGCATTTGGTCCTTAATCTCATCAACTTCTTTCAAAGGTTTTCCATTTTGAATATTTCCAGCAGGAGCAGAAGACAAAGAATTTGTTGGACTGTTGCATCCAGCTACCGGGCGGGCAGAAAACTGTTCCGTCTTTATGGATTGAACACCTGTGTTCAGTAGTTTACCTTCTGCTGCCTGGCTCTGCCAGCTGCGGTTTGCTTGCAAGCTCTGCAGTGACCTTGCAGTTTTGTCTGTGATGCCCATGAATGGAGTATTGCGGCCTCTAGGCTCTGCTGCATTGCTTTGAGCCTGAGTGACCTTTTTCTCTTTGATTCGAACATCTGGACTTTTGTCACCATCTGAAAAGCTGCTGCTTGAAATTAAACTGTGGGTCGAGCTGGACTGCTTCATGCTGCTGGTTGGGGAATTAGAAGAGGTTGCACTTATTAAGTTTGTTTGCTTTTTTATTTCATTACAATTTCTTTTTCCTCCTTGAGCTGTAGCTGCTAGATCTACAGACATGGAATGGACATTTAACCTCTCAACCGTGGTTGGTGTATTTGATAAAGAATGGGAATTACAAGGTGTTAAGTTCTCATGATGCTGCAAATACTTATTCTGGCCTGAGGCTAACCTTTCACCATACAGTCCAGGGTGAATTCCTGTTGCATTGCTCCCAGAGGCGAATCCATTTGTCCCATCTGAATGTGGACTCCTATGTCTGCTTGGCAAAGGATTTGTAGAGGTATGCTGTGAAGGCAGCTGGGTTTTCACACTGTACTGACCATTTCCAGTTTTTGAGAAAGACTGAAGGGCACTCATGTGCTGGTTAGTTTTTACTATCTGTGCCTGCTTTGTAGATTGCATAATCAAACCCTGCTGAGCTACTGTCTCTTTTAAATATTTGTTCTCTGCTCTGTTCTGAGGTGAAACAGGTCTAGATTTCGGTGGAAGGCCATCCTGAAGTGTCCTGCTGTGAGGGGATGGAGTCTGTGAATGTTGTGGCCTCACTGAAAACAGTGATGTTTCATCTTGCTGTGGAAATTCTTCTTCTATTTCCTCTAAAGCTAGATGAGCATTTTGCCTTTGGCCAAGAACGTCCTCCTCGTGATCAGAATCGTTATTTGGCAAGGTTGGCAGATATTGCTGCTTTTGCTGCTGTGTTCTATGTACTTGTCTACATTCATCTTCTACTCGACTCAGAAGTCTCTTTATTTCCTGGTTACTTGGACACAACTTCATGGCCTCACGTAGATCAGCAAGAGCCGCAACAAACTGTCTGTAAAAAGAAAAATAACAATCACTGTTATGCATGAGAAAAAAATATATTCTATTCAATAGTGAGGAATTTAATCTTAAAAAGTCCCATAGGCATGAGCTCACCTCTTTACTAGATCTTCTAACATGTAAAATGTACTAAGCCACTTAAAAAAACAATAAATAACATCAGCAAAGTGTAATACCAGTAAACTATTATTAAAACAAAAGATTTGATTAATTTATGTGTGACACTAACAGTCTACCAGTAGTCGGATAAGATTATTATAGACATGGAAGTTAGCACAGTAGAAAGATCCAAAACATCTGTAAGCCAGGGCTGGTTCAACCTATAGACCAAGTGAAACACTGGCTCAGAGCGCTGTTGGTTAAAAGGTGCCAAAATCCCGGTCTGACATCTTTCCCTCTCTTCCATCCTCCTTCCATGCAAGGTAGGGGGAGAGAGGAGATGCTAGACCAGAGATTCAGGATTTTGGCACCCTTTATCACCTGCAAGGGAGGAGGGGGGCTTGAGTGGATGGAAGAGATACCGGATCACAGGTGGGGGAGGCACCAATGTCAAAGTTGGCTCAGGTTGCCACAGTCCCTTGAGCCAGCCCTGCTGTGAGCAATCACATCAACACCTTTACTGTAGAATCATGAGCACAGGTCAGCACCCCAGCACAGGGGTGCGACTCTGGAATCTATCAGAGATTGAGAAGCCTGTAATTTATTAAAGAACATGAGCCTGTGTAAACTCAGGAATTTAGGATCTATTATGATACCCTTACAGGCAAGCTAGCTGGCATGGGAAAGGTGCAATTATGGATGGACAGAAGAATGTGATTTAGCAACTTAAGGGAAAAATATATGGTGAGAACAGAGAACAGAATGATCTCTCAGGAAGATAAGTGCTGAAGTAATGTGAAGCCTTACTTAACACAAAAGGTATATAAACAACTGAACCAGAGCATCATGTTGGAGAGGCAGTGGTAGACCACATGTTTGTGTCCCCTGCTCTCCACATGAGAAACTAGCATTTGTAATTGTAACTTTCTCTTGGTAAGAAATTAAAGAATTGCTTTTCTCATAAAATGTGGCCTTCCTAGTCTTTTAGCTCTCTAAATTGCGGGTGGTTGGTGAGTACTAATTTGGGGAGGTGATAAAGACTAGTTATTTAATAACATTACATACTTAATAAATGCACCAGTGCTTACTTTTGTTTTCCCAAATATCTACAATCAGATGCTGCTTTTAACTCCTAACCTCACTCACTTGTTCAGTACCCATGTTTTATCATTTCCACCATAGGCGGTCGGTGGCCCAACTGTTTGGGGAGGCTAAAGGGGGCGGGATTAGGGGGTGGGGCCAGGGGTGGAGCTTAAATCCATAATTGTCTGATAACACATAGAAAAAATAAAAGTCACAATTAATATCTTTTATTAAATTTAGATATTAGCTATGTATCATATGTCAAAGAATAAAGTGGTTGCTCAAAGCATATACTAACCACAATCGCTCAAATGCAAAACACTATGCACAACTTTGTGCAAAAACACACTTACTGCAGTGGCGTAGCAAGGGCGGGGCGGTGGGGGCGGTCCGCCCCGGGTGTCATCGGGTGGGGGGGTGCTCTGCTCCCGCTACTCTGCTTAAAAAAATTTTTTCGAAGCGCCGGAGAGTGGCAGGCAGCGCGCCTCTCATCTGCCCTGCTAGTAAAGAAGATCTCGCTGACGTCGTCGCCCTTCCCACATTGAGTTCCGCCCCCCTCTGAGGCAACTTCCTATTACCGCGAGGGTGGGCAGGACTCAGTGTGGGAAGGACGACGACGTTGACGAGATCTTCTTTACTAGCAGGGCAGACGCGAGGCGCGCTGCCTGCCACTCTCCGGCGCTTCGAAAAATTTTTTTTTTAAAGACAGGACAGGGTAGGAGCAGCAGGAGAACAGGGAAGGGCTGTCGGGTCGGGGGGGGGGAGCTCAGATGGTTGCTTAAAGGGGATTAGGGAGGGTGGGGATCTCAGAGAGGGGAGAAGGGGATTGGGGAAGGGTGGGGGAGCTCAGAGGGGTGCTTAAAGGGGATTAGGGAGGGTGGGGAGCTCAGAGAGGGGAGAAGAGGATTGGGGAAGGGTGGGGAAGCTCAGAGGGGTGCTTAAAGGGGATTAGGGAGGGTGGGGGAGCTCAGAGAGGGGAGAAGGGGATTGGGGAAGGGTGGGGGAGCTCAGAGGGGTGCTTGAAGGGGATTAGGGAGGGTGGGGAGCTCAGAGAGGGGAGAAGGGGATTGGGGAGGGGTGGGGGAGCTCAGAGGGGTGCTTAAAGGGGATTAGGGAGGGTGGGAGAGCATCAAGGAGGGGAGAAGGGGATTGGGGAGGGGTAGGGGAGCTCAGAGGGGTGCTCAGAGAGGGGAGGGGAGTGCTCAGATGGGAGAAGGGGTCTGAAGCTGGAACTGGTGTCTGACAGGGGGGCAGGAGGGAAAATGGGTCCATGCCTGGGGCAGGTGGGAGAATGGGTCTGGGGCTGAAAAGGGGGGGATGCAAGGCATGTGGTGGATGAAGGGGGCTGAAACTGTGGGGACTAGGGGCTTTAAAGGGGACAGGGAGAACTGGCTGGGGCTGAAGCTCGGGACTGGTGAGATAAAAGGGCTGGGGTTGAAACTAGGGGCTGAAAAAAGGACAGGGAGAAGTGGCTGGGGGCTGAAGCTCAGGACTGATGGGAGAAAAGGGCTGGGGACTGGTGGGATAGTGGGGCTGAAAAGGGGGGCAGGTGGGAGATGTGGGCTGGGGCTGGAACTAGGGGCAGGTGGAATAAGGGGGCTGGAACTGGGGGCTGAAAAGAGGGGGCAGAGAGGGGATAGAAGGGGGGAGCGTGAGGGAGGGCAGACCCTGGATGGATGGTAGAGGGAGGGCAGACGGATTGAAGGGGCAGAGAGAAAGGGCAGATGGTGGGTGGAAGGGGAGAGAGAAAGAGGGCAGACTGGGGCAAATGGTGGATGGAAGGGGCAGAGATAGAGGGCAGATGTTGATGGAAGGGGGAGAGAGAGATGGCAGACTGGGGCAGATGGTGCATGGAAGGGGCAGAAGTGGATGGAAGGGAGAGAGGGCAGACACTGGATGGCAGAGAGAGAGTGAAGACAGATGCTGGATAGAAGGAAGACAGTGAAAAGATGAGGAAAGCAGAAACCAGAGACAACGAACTGTAAATATATATTTTTATTTTTTTGCTTTAGGATAAAGTAGTATTGTAGCTGTGTTAATAAATGTTTATAATAGAACATGTAAATAAGGTAATCTTTTTATTGGACTAATTTTAATACATTTTACTTTCGGAGAACAAAACCCCCTTCCTCAGGTCAGGATAGGACACTGTAACAGTACTATACTGAATTGACCTGAGGAAGGAGGTTTTGGCCTCTGAAAGCTAAATGTATTAGTCCAATAAATGATATTATTTGTTTTATTTCTATTTGTTAATTTGTAAAGTGGTGATTGGTATTTGTTAGTTTTTTCAAATTTACATCTGCTGTCTTTATATTTTGCACAGTACTAGAGGACATTTTCTGTTTCTGTGGTGTTGCATTGTATGCAGAGTCTGGCATCGGGGGTTCAGTTTAATTTTTGTCTAAATAGAAAGTTTATGATTACTTATTCTATAGTGGATTAGGGTGTATCTGTATTTGTGAAAAAGACATGGCTTTCGGTTGGCATTGACTGTGCAGGATCGACGATCTGTACTAATCTATCTGTTTTCGTTTTACAATAGGTGAATTGATGTTCTAGTGCTCACTGTAGTGTTTAAGATGCTTTCCTTTTCCTTGTGTGACTCGTACAAATTACTGCTTATGGTATGGTAGAATTGCTCTATAGGTCCTGAGTGTTTTGCATTCTCGGTATGCCTAATACTGGATTTCGGGGGGGGGGGGGGGGGGGGGAGGGTGTTAAAAAATGACTGGCCCCGGGTGTCAACTACCCTAGCTACGCCACTGCCTTACTGTACCATAAATATTACACTGGGCAGAACCTTATACACCAATATACCACCCATACGGAAAATGCAGACTGTCAACAATATGAAACAAGGGATCATAATATCACAATTCTCATGTAGAGCCACAAAACATCCTAATTCATGTTTAATGTGGGATAAAATGCCATACATAGGTAAATAAATATAAACTTTTAATGTTGAGCATCTGATTCTCAAAGTGGACATATTCCAAACACTATAATGAAAATAAAATAATTTTTTTCTACCTTTGTTGTCTGGTGACTTTGTTTTTCTGATCATGCTGGCCCAGTATCCGATTCTGCTACTATCTGTCCTCTTAACTCCGTTTCCAGGGCTTCCTTTCCATTTATTTCTTTTACTTTCCGCCTTTCTTCTACATTTCTGGTCCTCAGCTTCTGCCTATTTTCTTCATCCATGTGCAGTTTTTCTTCTCTCTTCCTTTTCCCTCATCTCATCTCCTTCCTCGCTTTTCCCTCCCCTCCATCCATGTCCAGTATTTCTTCTCTCTCCCCTCCTATCCCCTGTCCTCCATCCACCCATGTCCAGCGACCCTTCTCTCCCCTGCCCTCCATCCACCCATGTCCAGCAGTGACCCTCCCCTGCCCTGCATGAATTATTCTCCTCCCTCCCTCCGGATCCTGACTCTTCAAATTCTTCGGGGCAGGCGCCGGGCGGGCAGGCAGTTTTGCCTGCCCGCTGCGAGCGCTGACTCTCCCCCACTGGCACTGCTGGCGTTCACGCTTCAAAATGGCCACCGAGACTTACAGAAGTCTTGCGAGGCCGCTGGAAGTCTTGGCGGCCATTTTTAAAGCGCGAACGCCGACAGCTAAACGCCAGCGGAGGAATCAGCGCTGGCAGCGGGGCGGGTGGGCAGGCAGGCAAGACTGCCCCGAAGAATTAGTACACCACCGTCGCTGCGGCTGGGGAGGCTTAGCCTATGATTTCCACCTTAGTAATTCCCTTATCCCTTATTTGTCCTGTTTGTCTGTCCTAATTAGATTGTAAGCTCTGTCGAGCAGGGACTGTCTCTTCATGTTCAAGTGTACAGTGCTGCATACATCTAGTAGCACTACAGAAATGATAAATAGTACTAGAAGTTGGGAACTAAGATTTAATACCAAAAAATGCAGGGTCATGCGCTTGTGCTGCAAAACTCCAAAGAAATGGTATAGTATAGGGGGTGAAATACTTCTGTATACAAAAGAACAGCGGGACTTGGAGGTGATCATATCCAATGATCTTAAGGTGGACAAACAGGTAGAAGAGGTGACTATTACAGAGTTTGGTATCAACTGCAAAGAGACAAACTTTACCAGACAGTCCATCACCAATATCAATCACAAAGTTGTTAAAAAGAGCCAGCCCAAGGACAGATCCCTGTGGCACACCACTGATAGCATCCTTTTTCTCAGAGCAAACTCCATTTACCACTACCCTCTGTCTCCTTCCACTTAACCAGTCAATCACTTTAGGCCCTATACGGTTTATTTATCAGTCGCCTATGTGAAACAGTGTCAAAGGCTTTGCTAAATTCAAAGTACATCACATCTAGAACCCCTCCCTTATCCAACTGCTTGGTCACTCAGTCTAAGAAAATCGATCAGATTTGTCTGACAAGACCTGCCTCTAGTAAAACCATGCTGCTTCAGATCCTGCAGTCCATTTGATTCTAGAAACTTCATAATCCTCTACTTTAGAAGTGCTTCCATTAGTTTACTCACAACTGAGGTCAAACTAACAGGTCTGTAATTCCCAACCTCCTCCTTTCTTTTGTGCAAAGGGACCACATCTGCCCTTCTACAGTCCTCCAGGACCACTCCAGACTCTAAAGAAGCATTTAAAAGGTCAGATAACTGAGCCACCAGATCTTCTCCAAGTTCCTTGAGTACCTTCGGATATATTCCATCAGGCCCCATCACTTTGTCTAATTTTAATTTAGCTAGCTCCTCACGAACACAGTCTTCTGAGACTTGGTCCTGGTCCACGACACATCAATTCCTATTAGCATTTGTTGTAATAGAATCAATCTTTTTATGTATTTTATTGGTTTTAGAAAATTTTGCCATCACTGATTTTTTTTTGTCTACAATTTTATGCATGTTAACCAGGGGCGTAGCCAGACAACAGATTTTGGGTGGTCCTAGGTAAGAAGTGGGTGGGCACCAAGTGTTCTTCTCTTCTCCACCACCAAAAAAATATCTCAACACGCTTCTTTCCACCATGGCAGTTTGCAGCAGGCATGCGCTGAAAACTGAGAATGTGCAGGTGCCAGTATCATGGAGAGTAGTGTTTTCGTTACCATCAGGGGGAAGTGTTCAGCTGGTGGACCTTGGAATCTCCACTAGCTACCACTAAACATGTGCTACTGTTGGGTGGGCCTGAGCCCTAAGTGGGTGGGCCGTGGCCCACCCAGGCCCACTTGTGGCTACGCCACTCATGTTAACTCACCGCTGCAGTGGGTTGAATTTAAGTGGTCCCCCCTTACTCCTGTTCTGAAGTTTCAGTCAACCACACCTTCTTATAAGATGGGAGGTTGGTCAAAAGAACAGAGCAAGCTCTGGGACATATTGCTGAAATAAAGTTTGGATGCAGGCCAGTACTTCACTATGAATAGTCTAGGACAAGACTGTAAACCCGATATACCAACCAACTGGAAGACAATATAATTCTTTGGATAAGGGGTGTCATGTTCATTTTTCCAGGTGCAAAGATGATGAAGAATCAGCACCTAGACATTCACAGCACCATGTGCACTGAGGATATTTGTTCAAAAGAAAGACTTTTAAGTAGTAGGAGCGATGCCCTGTGACAACAGTAGGAAGTGGAAAAAAAAAAAGCAAAGGATCTCTCCCTTATCCCATGAAGGCCCCAATTTTCCTTTCAAACATAAGGCAAAGGGTGCCCTAAGGAGCATCTGTCAGCTTTTAAGTTTAAAAAGGTAATTTTAGAGTTTCTTAGATTTTATATACAGTATAGCCCTGGAGCTTGGATATGAAGAATGGAGGCAGCTCCAAAAGTATACACTGTTTGTGTATACTGTCTGAAACAGTCACTGCACTCAGAAAGTGCAATGCATTTATCATTGGACACTGTAACAAGAGTTCGCTCTGCTGACATGAGCTTATCTGCCTTTTCCATTGCTGGGGTATGTTTGTGGAACACCCTTTCCTGGGCAGCTTCATTTATGCACCAATGTGGTACAGTTCAAAAAATTACTAGAAACTCAGCTGTTTGTAGGAGTGATCAGTGCTTAATTTTAATATTGAAGAACAGGCTGTGTAATTTGTAGTTAGTTTGCAATGGGGCTCATTTTCAAAGCACTTAATACAAAGTACTATAGTAACCTATGGTACTTTGTGCGTTTACGTGCTTTGAAATTGAGACCCAGCGTGTTTTTATGTTCGTCTTTGTTTTTCAGCTTTATTTTATTATGAATGTTTGATTTGTAAATCGCCTAGGTAATAGGCGATGTATACATTTTAAAAATAAATAAGAGATTCATCACTGGACTCCGCTCTGTGAATGCTAAACATAAAGATTTGTGGCTTTCAACTTGGCTGAAAAAAAGCCTAGGACCCACTTACCTCGATCGTAAAGAAAAAAAGAAGAGGAATTCCAAAGGAAGGTGCCAGATTGGAAACAGGTCCCATGCAGACATGTCAGGTTAAGGGTCAAGTATTAGCACTTCACCATAATACATGAAAGTACCAGTTTAAAAAGGAAGATAAAATGTTACCTGCTGTTTCTTTTGGCTCTTGCTCTGGCATAGTAAGCTTCATAGGATTTACCATTCAGTTCTAGTGCCTTGGAAGCAAATTCCTCTGCCATGCCAAAGTCCTAAGACATTAAAAAGTACGATTACAATGTTAAAGTACTTTTAATACACTTTTCTGAAAGAGACAGAGAAGGCTACAGGAAAAGCTATCTTTGCTCCTCTGTGCACATCCCTGCTACAAGATCACCATATCTCAATGGCCATCGACCCTTTCTTATACCAGAGAAGGCAAATAACAGAAGTGGTGAAAGCATGTGGAGCATGGTTCATGAAATTCTTTCCAACCCTTATATATGTATATGTGTGTGTTTGTGAGGGAAGATAAGTCAGGGAGACTGGAGCAGTTTGCAAGGTAGGGATAGTTGCTGGAGGATATGGTAGGAGGTAGGGTCAGTGGAGGCAGATTAGGGGTGGTGGGGGCACAGCTAGGGGGGGTAGGATAGTTTTTTCTGGGGGAAGGGCCTTTTTGGGGGTAGGGTGTTGCTGCAAGGAGGCTAATTTTCAAGGATGAAGAGTAGTTCCCCCAACTGCTGTGTTTTCACCAGATGCAAGTTCATTATGGGGCCTCATAGGAGGGGCCCACAAAAATGGTGAACTCCTCTTTTTCTAATGAAACTGACAGAGGCCGGTGGCACTTTATAGACGTAAACCAATTTATTAAGGCATAAGCTTTCAAGGACCAGAGTCCATTTCGTCAGATGTATGAAGTGAAGTTTCAGGACACGTGATTATGCACATATAAGGAAGATGCATGGGAAGGGAGAGGGATACAAAGATAAAGTATTGTAAAATGCAAGGTAGGGTGTGGAAAGGGAGAGATAATGGCTGCATAGTTAAACTGACAGCTGTAGTGGGTGACAGAGAACGAAGACAGGGTAATCTTAGAATAGTGAAGCCCATTCACACCTGTAGAGTGCTATGATCTGTGGCCTCTATTTAGGCCTAGGGTGATGGTGTTAAGCTTATTGATGAGTTCCAATTCAACAGCTTCACGCTGGAGTATCCCTTAGAAGGTGCTTTGTAAGAATATGGCAAATTTAAGGTCAGTAAGAGAGCGTCCTTGAAGGTTAAAATGTTCCCCTACAGGTTTTTTAATGTTGCCATTTCTAATATCAGATTTTTGACTATTTATTCTTTCTCTGAATGACTAACTAGTTTGTCCTACATGGAAAGCAGGGGACATGGCTGATAGAATAGGTGAATCTCTTCATAAAGGCAGTTAGTAAATCCTGATAAGTAAATAAATAATTAAAAATTACTTTGGAAGAAGAGCAGGTAAATGAGCCCCAGATGCTGTAGCTGATGTTACTGGATCCTACAAACAGGGCTGTGGAGTCAGTACACCAAACCTTTAACTCTGACTCCAACTCCTACTGATATTAGGCTTTACATTTTTTGTTCTGGATCTAGTACTTTAGATCCAGTATATGTACATATTTATTTATTTATTTTTTTACATTTGTACCCCGCACTTTCCCACACATGGCAGGCTCAATGCAGCTTACATGGAGCAATGGAGGGTTAAGTGACTTGCCCAGAGTCACAAGGAGCTGCCTGTGCCGGGAATTGAACTCACTTCCTGAGTTCCCCAGGACCAAAGTCCACCACCCTAACCACTAGGCCACTCCTCCACGATTATATGTAAAGAATGATAAATTTACCATATAATATAATTTTTTTTAAATTTTGAAGCTGGAGTTGGAGTCGGTACATTTTTACCGACTCCACCCCAAATTGATTCCGACTTCGACTCCAAAGCCCTGTCTATGATAGTGTTACATGAGTGAATAACAGAGTTGGCATCTAGGTTTCTGGCAGGGTTTAATCTCTGAGTGGGTGTCATTTAACCATCTCTCTGACCTCATGTGCACCTTTCTTTAAATTAGTCACCTTATTTTCTAAACTCCTCTTACTCTCTTACCTATCTATATGTTCTGTCTTTGCATATACCCTACACTGTCAATTAAAATGTTCTATTACGTATTGTGTTGGCATTGTAAGTAGTGTACTATACCATACTTTGTATTGTTATTTTAATATTTGTACTATTGTAATTGTCTATTGCTCATGTTTGATTTATTCTTCCTGTACACTGCCTTGAGTGAATTCCTTCAAAAAGGCGATAAATAAATCCTAATAAATAAATAAATTTTTGAACACTTTGTGGTCGCTGGTATCTGTTTGAGGTTAGAGGGCTGTTGGTAGGCTAAGACAACTATCAACAGCAT
Organism: Microcaecilia unicolor; assembly: GCF_901765095.1. Taxonomy (NCBI): domain Eukaryota; kingdom Metazoa; phylum Chordata; class Amphibia; order Gymnophiona; family Siphonopidae; genus Microcaecilia; species Microcaecilia unicolor. Next base: position 43,564 of record NW_021963126.1, on the reverse strand, counting down.
TAAAAAGGGCAATAGCGAGTCCTCTGCTAAGGAAGAACAACTTTGATTAGGACAAGCTCAAAATTACTGGCCAATATTTAACATCCCATTTCTAGCTAAACTTATAGAACAGTCTGAGTTCAGCTCAATGACTGGCTACAAGAGAGACGCTGGCTAGATCTGTGCCAATCTGGATGCAGACTCGGTTATGGAACAGATGGACTTTGTAACCCTATTAGATCTTCACAGAAAGCAAGATAGAAGATTCTCCTGAATAAAATGACTGTTTACTAGCAATTTAAGTAGAGAGGTGTGGTAGCCGTGTTAGTCCACTCTTAAAGGTTATCAATAGAAATCAAACAAAATAAAACATGGAAAAGAAAATAAGATGATACCTTTTTATTGGACATAACTTAATACATTTCTTGATTAGCTTTCGAAGGTTGCCCTTCTTCATCAGATCGGAAAAAAGCAAATGTGGTAGCAGATAGTATATATGAGTGAGACATCCAAGCATTACTTTGACAGTCTGGCAGGGTAGGAGGGAGGGGGTGGGTAGGAGGTATGCATGGGGACATCAAAGCATTTCATTGATATTCTAACAGGATGGGTGTGGATAGGTGAGAGGAAGGTGATAAACAGAGCCCATTATAAACCATAAGGTTGTATTTCTCTGTTTATCACCCTCCTCTCACCTATCCACACCCATCCTGTTAGAATATCAATGAAATGCTTTGATGTCCCCATGCATAACTCCTACCCACCCCCTCCCTCCCACCCTGCCAGACTGTCAAAGTAATGCTTGGATGTCTCACTCATATATACTATCTGCTACCACATTTGCTTTTTTCCGATCTGACGAAGAAGGGCAACCTTCGAAAGCTAATCAAGAAATGTATTAAGTTATGTCCAATAAAAAAGGTATCATCTTATTTTCTTTTCCATATTTTATTTTGTTTGATTTCTATTGATAACCTAGCAATTCAAGAATGAGCTAAACAAAAAAAAAAAAAAAAAAACTTTGCCTGAACCCAAGTAAAACTGAGCTTCTATGGGTCCCTAACATAAGTGGGTATTAAATAACATCAAAATCCGTTTTGGAAGCTATGAACTTTCCCTTTAATCATAGGTCAGGAACCTTAGGATATAGGTAGGTAGTTACACTTAAACTTATCCCCAAATTCAAGCAACCTTCAGGTGCTGCATCTATCATCTGTGATAACTACACTGACTCTCTCAATACATAGCAAAGGCAAGTCGTCAAAGTTGTTCATGCTATAATAACATCAAAGGTTGGATTACTGTAATACACTCAACATTAGTCTGACTACAAAGGGCTTGCATCAGCTCTAATTGATCCAGTATGCCACAGCATGACTAAAGGAAGGTTGTATGTGACTCTGCAGCTTATTTTACCCCAAGCATGGCTATATGGATTTTAGACAGACATGAAATACAAAAAATGATTATTTCAAGTTTCACTCTGCGCCTTTGCAAACCAAAACTATTACCCAAACCAGCGTTTTAATATCACTATTGCAAACGGGTGCATTGTTAGTACCATTAAGTAGTCTTTGTTGCTTGATGAATACATTTTCCATTTTATGTATTGACATACAATCCAAATCCTAATATTAGTCTTCAAAAGACATTTTAGATTCTCAGTCACATGCTGAAGATCAGAGTAGTCCTTCTCAACTTTGCTAACCAGGTCATGGTGGTGAAATTTGCACATAGTCCATTGTTTAACATACCATCTGCAGAGAGCTGAGAGGAACAAGCAGCAGGACACTGAGAGTGCAAATGAAATGCACACTGCTATCCTGCATGTTATATGATGGCAACCACAATATTTTACACCTAGTCAAAAGGTTGGCTAGTTAAAAAAAAAAACAGAAAAAAAAAAAACTGAAATACTTCTTGCAGATATAGAAATCAAAAGGTAACCGAACAGAAAAGTCTGACGAGAACAATAGTAGTGCAGAAATGAGTGGAAACGGAAGAAGGCTAGGCAAATCTCAGGATCAATGAGATTAAAAATTTATTGCTATGATGTGTATAAAACAGTACACAATAACATAAAATTAGTACTCAAGACTTGAGTAATGATTTTATGTTATTGTGTATTGTTTTATACGTATCATAGCAATACATTTTTAATCTCATGAATCCTGAGGTTTGGCAAGCCTTCCTCTGTTCCCGCAAAGCACTTAGACATACAAAGTTCCATAGGTTACTATTGAACTTTGCAAGTCTAAGTGCTTTGAAAGTGATCCCCCAAGAATACTGTAAAGCATTAATGAAGAGTTCCTTTCTCTCTATTATTAGGAGATACAACACAGGTAGAGAACGCATAATCTCGTCTTCTGGCACCTTACTGCCCCTTATGTACGCTTAGGTCCAACCAACAAAACCAACTTGTAGTACCCACCTTCTGTAAAATTAGACGTGATACCAGACGACACTCTATTTTTTCAGTCCAAGGGCCGGAGTTCCAGAACAAACTGCCAACCCACCTTCATCTCTCATCCTCCTTACAGAAATTCAAAACCGACCTTAATTCCTTATTTACAGATGCCTATGACCAATGATGTTCAAGTTGCTTGTACGAGAGTACCGGATACTGATCTGAACTATACAATCCCCTCCCCCATTTGTGTCTCCCACTCACCTATCCCATTGAACACTGTATTTCATTCCCACCTTTCCTCACAGTCTGTAGCTCTATTTCTCACTCCCCCCTTGATTGCTTTTAATTGTAAGCTGCCTAGACATTACTTTGATGGGTGGGATATAAGCCCTTAATAAACTTAGAAACAAGGTCACTAGGAATGTAACACAAGGACAATGAAAAAGAACTTATTAGAAGCTATTTTCTCTTCTACATGTACGTAGTTAGCTCGTTTTTAATTTGCTTCAAAAAAAAAAATAAAGTCTCTCCTTTTGGTATGCTCTAGTGATACGTGGAGCTTTTGTAAGCTACACAGCCAACAATAACTGTATAAAATCAAGCATAAGTGTTGTTAAGACATTACTTTTCTTTCTAGAGGTTTGTCATGAAGCAGGACAGTTAAAACACACCTCACATGCCACTTACATTTGTTTTCCTGCGACAACGTGACAGATTTAAATAAAGTGAAACTCTTAGTTCATTGAATGCCTTCATTTCTTCTCCAAATCCTTCCCGTGGAAACCTCCTCAAGGCGTGCTGATACCTCTGTGCTGCTTCTTTCATCTTCCCTTTCTAAAGAGAGCAAAACAGCAACGGCTTTAATAAATTGTAATTGTTAAATTTCCCTTTTATTCTTAATACACACCCCCTCCCCCTTTTTTATTTTTGTTTATTGTGATTTAAAGAAGACATTTAAATTTGTTATAATGTTCATTATGGATGCTATATTCCTAAGTTTAATTTGGTCTGCTTTTCTTAAGCAAGATTTTCTTGTAATGCAAATATTTGGAAAATATAAATAAAGAATTAAAAAAAAAAAAAAAAACAGCAACGGCTTTAGAGCTTCTTCCCTAAAGTTCATGTTTGGTTTAATGTTGGAGACTTTCCCAATTAAAAAAAAGAAAAATATTTAAAGATTGTTTGTTTCAGTCTTCAATTTTAGGGTTCAAATACCTAAATACATTATTTTAGTATTTAGAGGGTGCCCAAATCCATAGCATCTTTAAATTATTAATGAGCCCCTTCTCCAGAGAGTTTACAAGCTAAGGGGTCCTTTTACTAAGGTGTGCTGAAAAATTGCCTGCGGTAGTGTAGATATGGCTTTTGGGCGCGCGTTGATCCATTTTTCAGCATACCTGTAAAAAAAAAAAAAAAAAAAAAGAGGTCTTTTTAAAAATTTTGCCAAAAATGGAAGTGCGACAAAATCAAAATTGCCACACATCCATTTTGGGGCTGCGACCAGCCATTGACCTAGCGGTAAAGTCTCACGTGGTACCCAGGCAGTAATGACCTACCTGTGTCAAATGCCACTTGGTGCGTGTCCGATATGCGCGTCTGAAAATAAAAATTATTTTTCAGCAGTGCGTATCGGACGTGTGCCAAAAATGAAATTACTGCAAGAGCCACGCAGTAACCAGGCGGTAATTCCATTTTGGCGCACATTGGGCACGCGTAGACACTTAAGCGGCTTAGTAAAAGGGCCTCTTAGTGGGTAGCTGAGGCAATGAGAGTACAATTTATCCAATATCTCAATAAAGTGATTTTTACAGTAGCAAAAAGTAGATTTGAACACAGGTTTCTGAATTCCCAGTCAGTATTCTAAATTCTAGAGAACCTGCTCTCTCACTACCAAATGACTGTAGAATACCAATTAAGGGGTCCTTTTACTAAGCTGCAGCAAAAAGTGGCCTTAGCGCACACGCACTAAGGCCATTTTTACTGTAGATGTATGTTGTACTAATGGTCATGCGCTAATGTTTCCATGAGTGCGCGGCCATTAGAGAAAAAAAAAGTACTGGGTGAACACTTACTGCCATCCATTTTGTAGGCAGTAAGGTCTTATGCAGTAATCCTGCGCTAATTAGTGTGCGGTAATGTCGCTGCGTTGGTTAGCACAGGAACACCCACTTGCCACCCCCTAAAAAACATTTTTTTTTACTGTCTGGATTAGAATACCCTAATTTGGCAGTTACCCAAGGACGCCTGAGTGTATCATGTGGTATGCCATTTTAAGCTGTATTAGGTACACGTTAGCATCTAATGCAGCTTAGTAAAAGGGCCCCTAATTTATTTATTCATTTATTACAAAAATGTTTTAATGTCAATATTAAATCTTGATGTAGTTAAGTCTACAGGCTTCACAGGTACATGTCAAAGCCTTTGCTATGTCCTTCTGTGAATTAGGAATTGGTTACTGGACAGAAAACAGAGAGTAGGGTTAAATGGCTATTTTTCTCAATGGAGGAGGGTGAACAGTGGAGTATCACAGGTCTCTGTAATGGGACTGGTGCTAACATATTTATAAATGATCTGGAAGATGGAACAAGTGAGGTGATTAAATTTGCAGATGACAAGAAACTATTCAAAGTAGTCAAAACACATGCAGATTGTGAAAAATTACAGGACGCTCTTAGGAAACTGGAAGACTGGGCATCCAAATGGCGGATGAAATTTAATGTGGACAAATGCAAAGTGAAGTACATTGGGAAAAATAATCCGAATCATAGTTACCTGATGCTAGGGTCTACCTTATGAGTCAGTACTCAAGAAAAACATCTAGGTGTCATTGTAGACAATATGCTGAAATCTTCTGCCCAGTGTGAGGTGGTGGCCAAAAAAGCAAACAGGATGCTAGGAATTATTAGGAAAGGGATGTGAATTGATTTGCACTTTTCTGACTCACTGACAGGTCAGTTATGACCCATGAACTGCATAAGGTAAAGGCTCTAAAATGCCTGAAAGCTGCATCTTTACTTTCTGCTGAGAGCTGGAAATTCGAGGTCATGCTGATCCAGCAAGGAGCATTCTTCCCCTCTCTGACAGAGCTGGTGCTGCTAACTCTACACCACAAGGACACTAAGAATGTACACAGTTTGAAAGCGAAGATGTGTTGAGGTTACTAGACAAAACAATGATAAGACCTGGCTGTAGCAAAATAGCACTACAATCTCCTGTGAAAGAAACCTTGGACTTGTTATAAGATGCTGTGTTCCATAAACATTTATATATTGTGTTCTGTATTCCATAACATTCAGATAGTGTTTTCCATTTTATGTAAACAATAAAGTAAGACAGAAATTAGCTGAAGTTGCAAGGCTGTATGATTTGGGAGGGAAATGATGCCCAATCCACTGTATATAAGGCACTGTTGTATTGTATTTAGACAAGAGGCTGAGATGATCGACAGTGAGTAATTCTTTGTCTCTCTCACTCCCTCTCATAACAAATTGTTATTTGTTATTGCCTTATTGCTTTATTATTACCTAAATTGGTGAGGAATAAAGACTTTCCCTTCCAAAGGAACATAGTCTCTGTCTTTTCTGTCACCCCATATCTTGGGGGTGGCTGGTCCACTGTATCTTGGGGTGGGTGTAAGGAGGCAGAAACCCTATTGGTATATTTTTTATGGTAAGTAGAAGGATCAGAGAAAGAATTACCACCTATTGTAGCCTTCTCTGGGACTAGGTGATTATCAGAGAGGACCACATAACCACAGACTCCACTATAAACAGATGCAAAATATGACCAAGAATATTATAATGCCTCTGTATCGATCCATGGTGCGACCTCACCTTGAGTATTGCATTCAATTCTGGTCGCCATATCTTGATTGGTGGAACTGCTCACAGTTTTTTGTCTTTGGCATTCAATTCTGATCGCCATATCTCAAAAAAGATATAGCGGAGTTAGAAAAGGTTCATAGAAGAGTGACCAAAATGATAAAGGGGATGGAACTCCTTCCATATGAGGGAAGTCTAAAGAGGTTAGAGCTATTTTGCTTGGAAAAGAGATTGCTAAGGGGGTGTTTTCCCCAAAGTGGCTTTATGTCTTACAGACTTTTCCAATGTTCTTGACTAACAGAGACAGTGCAAAATTTCAGACTGTATTGCGTAAATTTCTTGTAATAATAAGAAACCACGGAGCACATTGTCACAACTGTCCAGACCTCTGGGTCATGGTGGTCTGGCCTGTCTGTATCTTCACAAGTACATGTAGCCTGTTTGATGTGTCACCTGGTAGACTGGATTAAAGACATGTGCTTTGGAGTCTCAGCTTGTGGCTCCAGTGCATTTGTTATACTATTTACAATTCAGAGACCTTTATCAGCTCCTTTCATCTCAACACCATCCAATATTGAAATCTATGTGACAAGCGTGGAACTGGATTTGCAAGTGAGCTCAGTTGTTGCCATCAACTGTTATTGCATTTGGCAGGCAATAGGGACTTGGATCCTGATTCTTGTAAATCTTACTTGCACAGATGGTGGTCCACAGGCTTTCAGTTTGTGAAGGACCTGGTTAACCTGGAGGGATGTATGAAATCCTTTGCAGATTTACGAGAGGAGGGTCTTGTACATGCCAGTGACTGGTACCCTTATATGCAGGTTTCCCATTATGTGGGTACTTTGGCCTCCTTTGACTGAGGATGCAGCAGTCTTTCTTTTTATCAAGTCAGCTTGCATACTCTAGACCCCTCTGTGGGACTTTGAATTGCTCGCCACTGACTGGAAAGGAGAGCTTGCGGACACAAAACAGGTCACTGGGGACAGGTTGCATCTTCTGATAAAAAACATCAAGAAGGTGGTTTGTTCATCTCTTCTCCTGGAACAGCAGTATAAACTTCTGATGTGTATGTTTATTTCGCTACAGTGGGCCCATCATGCACAGATATCAAACTCAACTGTTTTATTATTATTATTAGCATTTGTATAGCGCTACCAGACACATGCAGCGCTGAACACCTGATACAAAGAGAGAGTCCCTGCTCAAAAGAGCTTACAATCTAAGTAATACAGACAAACAAGACAGTTACAGGTGAGGGAAGTAATGGGTGAGAAGGGAGGAAGGGACAAGGGGAGGGCAATTGTGGCTAGGAGCTAAAAGCAGCAGTGAAAAGGTGGGTTCCCCCCCCCCCCCCCCCCCCCGTGTGGGTAAGTCCTGCTCATTTGACCCATCTGTTTTGGTCCTGTGCTCGGATCCAGCTGTTCTGGAGGAGAGTTGTGTCATACTCGTCAGTTGCTTTGGGTAAACATATTCTATGGTGAGCTAATGTGTTACTTTTTTCTAACTTTATCCAGATGAGTACTAATATACATGCCAGTGCTCTTTTACATAAATGCTTCCTACTGGCATGAAAGTGTATTTTTTGGAACTGGAGACAGTTACTTCCGCCTTCTCTGACACAATGGCGTAATTAACTTTTTCAGTTGATGCGATAAGAATGCTTGGATGTCAGGAGGGGGAGGGGGTCCCCGAGGGCCTGGAGGACATTTCAACAAGTGTGGTCTCTGATTTGGGACGGACTTCTTCATAAAAGCACATGGTTTTTTTGCTAAATTTATGAAATGGAGCACAGAGAGGGTTGGGTGGTGGAAGGGTGGCTTGTGGGATTACTTTAACGTTTTTCCAAGGAACACTGTGAAGGAACACCATGGTATGTCCTAGGGGTTTTTGTTTGAGTGCTTGGATGGGTGGGTGTTTTGGGATTAGTCCTCTTCTTGTACCATATCGTTTCTTGTAAGCACTGTTACTTGCTTTGTATTTTGTGGGTTTTCAATAAATAATTAATTAAAAAAAAAAGTTTGGACAAGTTCCTGGAGGAAAAGTCCATAATCTGCTACTGAGACAGACATGGGGAAGCCACTGCTTGCCCAGGGATTGGTAGCATGGAAAATTGCTACTAATTGGGTTTCTGTCAGGTACTTGTGACCTGGATTAGCCACTGTTGGAAACAGGATACTGTTCCTATCATCTCTTTCCAGGTACAAACATGCCTGCTTCACCAGCAGGCATGCATGTCATTCAACAGGGAGACTGCTAGGACAATATCACTCAGTTTATTTATATGGCTTTACGCTTTTTTGTACAACACAAAGATCACACAAAAACACTTTCCAAACCTGTGCCTTCTTTAGAATCCCCTTCAAAAATGCCACAAATCCGTGGTTTCCCAAACCTGTCCCGCCATCCAGTTGGATTTTCAGGATATCCATAATGAGTATGTAGCACCTCCTTAGCCCTCCCCACAATTTTTATACTCCTTCCTGCTGGCCAACAATTACTGTTGTTTCACCGCCATCAGGAAAGCTGAGACCAGAGTGTGTCAGTGCTCTTGTCAGTTGCGCTGCTGACATCACTCAGAACCTGGATTATCCACACTTAATTACATGGATATCAGCAAAATTAAAGGCAGACATTCAGGCCTCTGAGTAATATATGCAGAGAGACCAGCAGGACCGCTGGCATGCTCCTGCCTCAGTTTTCCTCTTGATGGTGGCAGTGGTATTGGCATCAGCGAGTGGGCTTCACTTTTTGGCTGATGGGGGATGGTATCTTAGAGAGTCAGTCCGATTGTTTTTAAACAGTACATTGCAGCTTCATTGGTGAGGGCAGGGAAATAATTACAAGGAGGCTAGGGCTTGGCGGAAAGATTAGCTTCTCCACAGGTCCCAGACTCTGGGACCCAGCAAATAAATGTTGTAACTCTCTTTTTATACCCTGCTCTCCTCACTGTCATACTCCTCCTGGCATGAATGCTTACTCCTAGAACTTCACTGGGGTTGGGGTGGGGGGAAGACACTTGCTTCATCAAATCAGGGAGGAATGGCCTAATGGTTAATGTAGCAGATTGGAGACTTGGGGAACTGGGTTTGATTCTCGCTGCTGCCTGATGGCCAGTAGTGGGTTGAGATCCTGGGGAACCAGGGTCAATTCCCTCTGCAGCTCCGTGTAACCCTAGGGAAGTCACTTAACCTTCTGTTGCCCCAGGTACAACATGTACAAAATGACAATCATGGATACAAATGAACAGAATACTGAAAAATGAGCAAACTCAGGAACTCCAGAAAAGCAGAATCAACCTACTTTGTACAATATGTTTCCTTCATCCATTAACTTCTGTAGTAGAATAATCAAGATATCTGGTTTAGACGTAGCCATTGCCCACGCCGCATTTCCTGTGAATGGAGAACATTATTTTATCAAACAACTATTTGATTACCGTAGATGAAATAGATGAATCTTTAGGGTAGTTAAGGCTGTTTTATGTCAGACACCGACTGATCAGAAAGGAGCCTCACAAACCACTTGTAAAAATAGGACAGCAGTTTCCTCCTTTATGTTGTTCATGGATTGAGAAAGAGTCCTAAGACTGCTTTGTCACAAAATATAAATTTTTCTTGCTGTCTCTCTAAGACCCAGTTTATTTAGAGAGATTTTCTTCAACTGCACCCCAGAGCTTTGGCTCTTAGGATGACTTCCTTTCTGAAACATCTTTGAAACTGCCTTGTCAAGAAGGATGGAGGAGATTATCAGAATAATATTCAGCTGGCGGTGGTCAGCCCTGGTTATTCAATGCCGGGTCATGACCAGGCACAGGCATTGAATACCTGGCTCTAACTGGACATGTGTTGGTGTGGGGAACTACAGGGGTCTCAGCTGATATTTAGTTGGGTCACCAGGTTCCCCCAGATCTGATCCCCTCTCACTCCCCACCCCCAGCAATATAGGTTCCAATGTCTGGAACTCCCTCCCCACACATCCTGATCCCCCCCCCCCTTCACAGACTCATAGGACCCCCCAGTTCCATGGTGATCCAGTGGTTAAGCAGGGCAGGAGCAAACCCTACTCGCTCTTGCCCTTGGCTGCTCTTCCTTAGAAATAGCAACCATGAACTTTAGTGGTAGTCTGGAGGGAGGTGTCGGAAGGGGAGAATCTTACAGGCTGGAAGATATGTGGGTGCTGGCCTGCACCTGCATAGCTAAGTAAGCACAGTGCTAGAGCCGGTGGTAGGAGGCAGGGATAGTGCTGGGCAGACTTATACGGTCTGTGCCAGAGCTGGTGGTGGGAGGCGGGACTGGTAGTTGGGAGGCGAGGATAGTGCTGGGCAGACTTATACAGTCTGTGCCAGAGCTGGTGGTGGGAGGCGGGGATAGGGCTGGCCAGACTTATACGGTCTGTGCCCTGAAGAGGACAGTACAAATAAAAAAGTAGCACATATGAATTTATCTTCTTGGGCAGACTGGATGGACTGTGCAGGTCTTTTTCTGCCGTCATCTACTATGTTACTATGACTGCCTTTTTGCAAGGTCCTATCTGCCTGCTTTGCTATGTGGTCCCGGCACTGAATATTGTGAACACCTGTATAACTCCCGGCTCCTCCTTGATTCCATCCCAGAATGCCCTGCTTCTGCTTGGATTCAAAATGGCCAGTTAGCACCGATATTCAGCATCATTGAACCCTGGAGGCCAGCTCAGTCAGCATGATTTAAGCGGGCAGGAGCCTCTCCTGCCCACTTAAATCACTTTGAATATCAGGCCCTAAATCTTTTTTGAACCTTCTCTACTGAAATCATTTATACAGAGATATATATATTGAGTCTACTCTGAGTCTGGCTGACGGGAACATTTTCAATGTACAGGCTGTATTGAAGGATGATCCCTCTGTTTTTGCTACTTGTTTTCTTTAACTTTGCCTCTCTTCCCAAACTGGGGACTTATTTTGCTTTAGTGAATATATGTATTTTGGTTTCTTTAACTTGATTAAATATAAGGCACTTTTCCTTTGTATTTGTTATTGAAATATTTCCTTATTTTTGTATAATTCTGAAAATGTCAATAAATACATGTAAATGTAAAAAAAAAAATAAAAAAGGAGAACGTTATTTCATCAAGTTCCAGCCTTGCGGTTGGATAGTGCCAAATGCCCATTGCGTGATTTGTGGAGATGCAAAATTTCTTTATTACCTGTGAGTTTACAAAGGGTCTCAAGAGTGTCCAGGGGTTTGTATGCATCGTAAAATGTTTGAAGTAAAGAAAATTTGCATTAGTTCAGGCATTATACCCAGCCAGTGAATTCCCACTGCTTGCTTTGTGAAGAGGTTAATACTGCTTTAGTGGGCAACTTTGATATTTGATGATCTCAAGGTAGTAAAAATGGAGTGATGAGGGGGTAGCCAGAGCCAGAGATATGCTAGAATGCATAGTGAGAAGCATAACCAGTAAGAGGAAAAAAGCTATGCCTTTATATGAGTAGACAGCGAGGCATCTCCTAACAATGACAGTCCTACAGGTAGTTCACAAAAAGGGAAACAAAAATGAGCAGGGACTGTACCAAATATGTATGGAAGAAAGAGAACATTTAACCATGCAGTTCCTATGAATGTTGTTTTGGTTTCAGCAATAACTGAGGCTCTTTTTCCTTCCGTTTATGGATAAAAACAGTAAAAGATGAAGAATAATTAAAAACTGTTCACAAGGATTCCCTGAATAGACTAGTGTGCTGTGAATGATCACTATTTATTGATTTTGAGTAAACAAAATATGTGTGGCACAACTCTGAATTAAAGTAGATGAATGATTCAAAGGTTTAACAAGGAAACTAGGCTAAAACATGCTTTATGAGGCCTATAACAACAACTATATTGAAATCTATTAAGCATAATGCATGCTTTTGCTTTCATTGAATATACTGCAACATCCAATATAATGAATAAATGCTGACTATAAGGTAAGATCATTCAGACAAGCTGTTTGATTTCCTTATTCAGATACAACAAACCTTTGGCTTTAAAGGCAATCACTGAAATTTACTGTACCTAATTTGGCTCCTTTTCTTAGAAGCGTCACCACAACTGACGTATTCCGACATCCAATTGCTCTGTCCAAAGGACGCATACCACTGTAGTCGACATGCTCAACCATTGCGCCTTTCTCTACTAAATACTGCACCTACATAAAAATAATAAGAAAAGTGTTTAATACTGAAGGGTTGCTACTTACTTTTTATGTTGTGATCATGTACTCCATTTTAATTTTGGGGGTGGGAATTCAAACTGTAGGACATCCTGAACAACCTTTTGTGAACCTATGTAATTCCATAACCTAACCATCATGAATTCTCTATAGCAAAGCACTCTGGCCTTGTGACACTGCAGAACTGCCAAGCTGCTTGTGTATGAAGAACGAAGATATTGTTCACAGATGATGCGTATTAGCATTTGAGGCCACACATGGCCCCTCTTCAGATGAAATCCATTCAAGAAGGCACACATTTGGCTTTTGACAGCTTATGTAATTCACAATGCCCAGATAATACTGTACTTAGTGCAATAAAAGGTATTTCAGTCTGCAAGCATCTAGTTTCCTTTGGGATCTGTAAGGCAACTAAAACTCTGCACTGTAAAATGGATGTGGAATTAGTCCAGAAATGAAATTGTAGTACAAGTACTTACATAATGGACATATTTCCTTAGAGGATAACTGCCTTTCAGAATGATCCCAAACATAGATCCCCTTCAGAGGCGTGCCAAATCCTGCCTGTTCATCTGTGTACCAGGCCAGACTATTGCCACTGTGCCTTCCCGAACACTGTTGAGATGTATGCAATATCCAACAAAATAGAAGTGTAACAATCTCTTCTAAAAACATTAAAGCCAAATTTTTATCAGGATATTCAAGGTTGTTACTACTGCATAGCCAATAAGAAAAAAATACTACAACATTTTTGTTTTTTTGGAGGGGGGGGGGGGGGGGGGGGGAGTAATTTTACAAAAGTGTGCAGAGACAAGAGGTTCCCAAAACAGAACCCTGAGGTACACTGACAGTGGGATTGCGATGGAGGATCCAGCAGAGCATAGACTAAAAGTGTGCGGGAAAGAAGAAAACCAAGTTTTAGCTTGTCATCTGTGCTGTGTGTGAGGGTCAAGATACCGGAATAGTCTCTGACCGGTTAGATCAGAGCTCACTGGTGTTAGCTGACCAAATGAGACATCTTCTGTCATGCAAGTTAGATGTGCGATGCCTTCAGTGACAACTGCTGGTTTATCAGTGCTGACTCAAGATGGTAGCAGCATTGTTTCTTCTTCAGAGATAGTCTCAGGGCTCAAAAGGCTTGGATATTTGTTTCTCTGCATGCACACAGCATGAAATAAAGAATAATTTTTATGCTGGGAGGAATAAGTGTTATGGTGATCCTTCTTTTTTTTTAAATTTTATTGGTGGCAGAATAGTGTCTCAGATAGTAAAGGCCCTTTTACTAAGGTGCGCTAGCGTTTTTATTGCGCACTAAACGCTAGGACACCCATATATTCCTATGGATGTCTCTAGCATTTAGCGCACGCTAAAAATGCTAGCACGCCTATAGCGTGGCTTAGTAAACAGGGCCCCAAGTGCTGTGAACTACCAAGATCTCTGGTTCAATTCACAAGTCTGAATTTCTGCTCCTCAATCTGGCCAGGGCAGAGGTTGCTTGAAGACAGTGTTCACAGCTTCCTGGAAGGGGGAGGGGAGTTGTGGTCATTGCATGGCGGTGATACTTAGATGGACAGAGTTAGGGTACCTTATTGTAAGGTTGCAAACAAAGCCAGATTATATGTTCCCTGACACAACTGAGTATGCAGGGGGAAAAAAATTCCTGGTGTAGTACAAATGAAAACTCATGCCACCAGGTCCCTCTCAGCTAGAAAGAAAAGAAGGTGACAAAAGCTAAGCCAAAATTTTTATCATTCATTTAGAATTAAAACAGGAACTTGCTTTAGTGTTCCTTGAAAGAAATCTCGGTGAACCTGGAAGACATACTGAGCCAAACTGACAAATTAAAGAGTAATCACCTGGACCAGATAGCATGCATTCTAGGGTACTGAAAGAAGTCAAAAATGAAATTGCTGATCTGCTGTTCGTGATCTGTAACCTGTCGTTAAAATTGTCCATAGTACCTGGAGATTACCCTCCTCTTTCTATCTACACTCTTCCCTTGGTTCATTAATCTCATCCCATGGCTTTCCTACCATCTCTATGCTGATGACTCCCAAATCTACCTTTCTACCCCTGATATCTCACCTTGCATCCAAACCAAAGTTTCAGCGTGCTTGTCTGACATTGCTGTCTGGATGTCTCAACGCCACCTGAAATTAAATATGACCAAAACCGAGCTTCTCATTTTCCCCCCCAAACCCACCTCCCCGCTCCCCCCATTTTCTATTTCTGTTGATGGCTCTCTCATTCTCCCTGTCTCCTCAGCACGAAACCTTGGGGTCATCTTTGACTCTTCTCTCTCCTTCTCTGCTCATATCCAGCAGATTGCCAAGACCTGTCGTTTCTTTCTTTACAACATCGTAAAATCAGCCCCTTTTCTTTCCGAGCACTCTACCAAAACCCTCATCCACACCCTTGTCACCTCTCGTTTAGACTACTGCAATCTGCTTTTTGCTGGCCTCCCACTTAGTCACCTCTCCCCTCTCCAGTCGGTTCAAAACTCTGCTGCCCGTCTCATCTTCCGCCAGGGTCGCTTTACTCATACTATCCCTCTCCTCAAGACCCTTCACTGGCTCCCTATCCGTTTTCGCATCCTGTTCAAACTTCTTCTACTAACCTATAAATATACTCACTCTGCTGCTCCCCAGTATCTCTCCACACTCGTCCTTCCCTACACCCCTTCCCGTGCACTCCACTCCATGGATAAATCCTTCTTATCTGTTCCCTTCTCCACTACTGCCAACTCCAGACTTCGCGCCTTCTGTCTCGCTGCACCCTACGCCTGGAATAAACTTCCTGAGCCCCTACGTCTTGCCCCATCCTTGGCCACCTTTAAATCTAGACTGAAAGCCCACCTCTTTAACATTGCTTTTGACTCATAACCACTTGTAACCACTTGCCTCCACCTACCCTCCTCTCTTCCTTCCCGTTCACATTAATTGATTTGATTACTTTATTTATTTTTTGTCTATTAGATTGTAAGCTCTTTGAGCAGGGACTGTCTTTCTTCTATGTTTGTGCAGCGCTGCGTATGCCTTGTAGCTCTATAGAAATGCTAAATAGTAGTAGTAGTAGATTGGCCAATGTAATGCCGATTTTTAAAAAAGATTCCAGGGGTGATCTAGGAAATTACTGACTGGTAAGCCTGATGTCAGTGCCGGGAAAAATAGTAGAAATTATTATAAAGAATAATATTATGGAACACATAGATAAACATGGTTTAATGGACATAGTCTTACCTCACCAATTTGCTTCATTTCTTTGAAGGCATGAAGAAACATGTCAAAAAAAAGTGAGCCGGTTGATGTAGTGTATCTAGATTTTTTTCAGAAAGCTTTTTTTTTTACGTCTTAGTATTTTTATTGATTTAAGAACAGAATAACATATTAGAAAGCATTATAATATCAAACAAATGCCAAAAAGCGTGAGAAAGGGAAAAGAGAGAAAAAGAAGCTTTTGACAAAGTCCCTCATGAGAGATTCCTGAGAAAATTAGAGTTATGGGATAGGAAGCAATGTTCTGTTGTGAATTACGAATTGGTTATTGGACAGAAAAAAGAGGGTAGGGATAAATGGCCATTTTTCTCAATGGAGGAGGGTGAACAGTAGAGTGCCACAGAGATGTACTGGCACTGGTGCTATTCAACATATTTATAAATGATCTAGAAATCGGAATGACAAGCGAAGTGATTAAATTTGCAGATGACACTAAACTATTCAAAGTTGTTAACACATATGCAGACTGTGAAAAATTGCAGTGAGACCTTAGGAAATTGGAAGACTGGGCATCCAAATGGCAGATGAAATTTAATGTGGACAAATGCAAAGTGATGCACATTGGGAAGAATAATCTGCATCATAGTTACCTGATGCTAGGGTCCTCCTTAGGAGTCAGCAGTCAAGAAAAAGATCTAGGTGTCATTGTGGACAATACACTGCAATCTTCTGCCCAGTGTACGGCAGCATCCAAAAAAGCAAACAGGATGCTGGAAGTATTAAGAAAGAGATGGTAAATAAGACCAAGAAAACCATAATGCCTCTGTATTGCTCCATGGTGCGACCTCACCTCGAGTACTATGTTACGACCAAAATGATAAAGGAGATGGGACTCCTCTCGTATGAGGAAAGGCTAAAGAGGTTAGGGCTCTTCAGCCAGGAAAAGAGACAGATGAGGGGAGATATGATTGAGGTCTACAAAATACTGAGTGGTAACGAGTAGAAGTGAAAAGACTTTTTAATCTTTCAAAAAGTACAAAGACTACAGGACACTCAATGAAGTTACGTGGAAATAATTTTAAAACAAACAGGAGGAAATATTTTTTCACTCAACGAATAGTTACACTCTGGAACTCATTGCCAGAGGATGTGGTAACAGCGCTTAGCATATCTGGGTTTAAAATAGGTTTGGACAAGTTCCTGAAAGAAAAGTCCATAGTCTACTACCGAGATAGACGTGGGGAAGCCACTTCTTGCCCCGGGATTGACAGCATGGAATGTTGCTACTATTTGAGTTTCTGCCTGGTACTTGTGACCTAGATTGGCCACTGTTAGAAACAGGATACTGGGCTAGATGGACCATTGATCTGATCCAATATGGCTATTCTTATGTTCTTATGGTTACAATGCTGTCTATCGAGAGTCAGGCTTGTCATGAACTGAACAGTTCTGACTTCAGGGGGAAGTACAGCATGCCATAAAACACAGTCTGCTTCTGACAACTTAAGCAATCTTTCTCCTGTTCTCTGGTCTTCTCTTGCCTTAGAAAGAAAAAGCAAAGAAGGTACATACCCAGAAATGAGCTACTCTTAAATATTATTTTAAATCACTACACGTAGAGCAAATTACAACAGAATAAGAATAATATACATCACGGCATTAAGAAATCATTCCTTTCTGTTTTTTTGCCTCAGACATTAACAGGTCTGTCTCCTGCCTCTTGCTCTGTTATGGATTTCTATGTGTCTTGCGAGCCACACTTCAAAAAGTTACCACATGAAAGATTTATTACAGTTTGAGAAAACACAGACACCTCTAATCTCCTGCATACAAAGGCTTCAAAAATATCCTTATCTGATGTAGGCTTCCAGTATGTGCCTTTCATGTTATAAACCTTGTTCACTTACATTCCAGAAATAGCTTGTTGCATAGGAAACATATGGACCAGTTTTAAATATATTAACCGCAAAATTATTTTTATATTTGTCAAAACCATAGCTGCTGTGGAAGAGGCACATCTAAGTCATGTGCTGTGATATTTGCATTATATTTAGCAGCGGTCTTAAGATAGAAAACGGGAAATCCCCTCCATTCAATAAAAAGTTCATTTTAGCCATCTTTTTTTTTTTTTTTTAGTGGAGAGCATGAGTTACGAAAATAACATACCCACAGTAAAAATATTACTACTGGTGCAGGTTAATATAAAATTAAAAGGCAAATGCACGATTAATGTCATTAACTTACAAATTTGTAAACAGTGTACGGTATCAGATCCTGCACATCCTCCTTGCTTGGATATAAACTGATAGGGGGAGGTGGTGGTGGGGATAGGGTAAGGAAAGAGGATTTGGAAGTAGAATAGGAAGAATTGAAGGACAGGGGAGACCAGAAGGCAAGAAGATCCAGGCAGTGTTTGGTGGGACAAGAGGAGGAAAGGAAGAAAGGCCCTGGAATTCTGGATGGGATTCAGAGGGGGATATGTAGTGGTTCTGGGATCTTGGGTAAGATCCAGAGAGAGGAGTGAGAGGTGTCTTGATGTTCCTCACAATCCTCTTCCCTTCTCCTCAGTCCCTCCTCCTCTACTTCTCTTTAGTCCTCTCTCTTCTCATTCCAGGTGACTCTTCTCTCATCACAAGTACCAATATACACATACTCTCCCTGATACCTCAAATTCCTCTTTCATACAACCCCTTTGCTCTTTAGCTTATTGAGCTTCCTTTCCCATGTAAAACCAGTGGGGCCAGCAGGAAGAGGACACAGGCAGCACCTTAAGTCATGTCCTTTTCTATTCAAGGTGAAGCTACTCTCCTCCTCCTATCAGATGTAGTGGGAAGGAGGTAGGTCAGATTTTAAAGCTCCTCTTGTGGCAAAGATTCACCAGACACTAGGAGCCATCATTATATGAATATACAGTAAAACATACTTGTATTTAGAACAAAAAGCCTTGTTTCTACCCCCCCCCTTCAAATTTATTTTAGGTATCACAGCTCAAAAACGAATTTAGGCACTAAAGATTGGAAAATAATATTACTTACAATATCTGCATCTCCGTAAAAGGCAGCTAGATCCAAGGGAGTTCTTCCATTCTTGTCTGTTTGATCTATTGTTGCTCCTCTTTCAACTAAGCACTGCACCACTGACCTATGGCCCTTCAAACAGGCCCAACTTAACGAAGACAGTCCTTCTTTGTCTAATGACTCTATGGCTGCTCCTTCAACAGAAGAAATAAATGTATGAATATAATGAACACTGCTGGTCTAACAAACTGAGAAGTCCTGAATTACAGTACATCAATCACCACAATTCTAGTTTTAAATGATCAAGTAATTACACAACAGTAAAAATAAAAAATTATTTAAAATATCAAAGTCATAAATGTTCTGTAAATAGACCAACTATCAAATATTAGAAAATGAATTTTACAAACATTTTCAATATCCATAGAATTAAAAAAATGGAAAAAGCTCTTCAATAGACCAGACCAGGGTAATTCACACCAAATCTAATCAATTGTACTATCCACGCTGGATTTGTTCACACCAGAGTCTGTAATCACCTCTCTGGGACTATGTAAGCCACATTGAGCCTAAAAATAGGCTGGAAAATGTGGGATACAAACATAACTAACAAACAAACAAGCAAATAAATAAATGGACTTGGGTTTGATTACTGGCCCTCAAATCCTTGGGTTGGCTGGGGATGCTGCAGAGGCAAAGGACACAGATTTGGGGTGGGAAAGATGAGTTGGTCATTGTGCAACTACAACATCCAATTGCCAAATTTTGGGATGATTGCAAGGTTCAAGAAGGAGACCTGGGATACAGCTGCTAGCTGAGGGCTGCCACTGCACTACCTAGACTAAAGTTGGGAAGGATACAAAATAGGGGGAAAATCCACAGATGGTTGTGAATGACGGCTCATGGTGCTAGATCCCAGTCTTAGCACTGACTGAGCTAAAAGTATGAAGCGGAAGAAAAAACTGCCCTTCCCCACCTGTACAAAAGAAAATCTCTACCTGTGGTTCAGTAGGCATATTTATTTCATCTCTATAATTACTTCAAAGTGCCCACTGTTGTGACTGTGTGTGTGTGTGTGGGGGGGGGGGGGGGGGGGGGGGGGGGAGAGAAAGCCAACCATTCAATAAGCATTTCCGTTCAAACTTGAGTCTGCTTATGGGATATAGATCATTAGTGTAACTTCACTTCCCTGGAAATTCACCATGAAGTAGATGATCTTTGGAGGTTTGCGCTAAAGGTGAGAAGATTGCTCTTTGAGAAAACTTATTCGCAAAACCACCAACCAGGTCAACATTGTTATATATATAATGACTTTTTAAGGGGGAAGATAGAGCAAACTTATGAACAATGAGTGGTGCCAGAAAGAACATTTTGCATCCATGGATTTGACTATTCAGATAAGTTGCAGTTGTTTTCTATTTCTGGAAGTGTATCTTTTTGAGGGGACTGTAAAGGATTTTTATTTGCAGCCACAAAAAAAATATATGGTGTATATGGATGGGGTGATTAAAAAATCAATGTACTACTCCCTTTCGGGGCCCTATTACATTTAGATTGAAATTTAAAGAGGCTCAAAACAAAGACTTCTTAAAGGAATTAGAAAGGAATTTAGAAAGTAAAAGGAATGGGATTGTTAAGACACACTATCCACAAGCTTTTCAATAATTATTTATCACTCTGAAAGATTTCAGCCTTTCAAACTGACCCTCTTCCATATTGCTTAAACTGGAAGACAAATCCCACCATCTTTATATAGTGCAATATTTTATGGTAAGCATGTGATAAACTGTAATGCTCCTTCTATCAATTATATATGTATCCCTCTGCACAAATTTAATTGCAGTGTTAACTACTGAATCTAACTGCTTTATGGTGGTGATAGTGTAATGTATTGATTCACTGGTTACCAATCAAGATGCATATTAAGTAGGGCTAAATTTTGATAAGAACTTTGAATGGTGATCAATTGTATAATTAAAGATATTTATTTATTTCCTGCTGCAGCTCCTTGTGACTCTGGGAAAGTCACTTAACCCTCTCCATTGCCCGACGTACAAAATAAAAACCTGTATATAATATGTAAACCGCTTTGATTGTAACCACAAAAAAAGCAGTATATCAAATCCCATCCACTCCCCTTCCCTAAAGGAATGATTATCTTCCTGCCTCCCACTCTCAGATCCAACATCTCTCCTTTGTCTTCCGTCTCTCTCTCTCCTCTTCCCCAGGTCCATTCTCTTTCTTTTCTGGGGTCCATTCTCTCTCTTTCCTTCCTTCCTCCCTCCCACTGTCCAGCACCTCTCCCTCCCTCCCCTCTACCCCCAACAGCAGCGACACAAACTTGGTGGTGAGCATCAAGAAACTCTTTTTTGTGGTTCCCTACCTCGGCTGTAGCTTCCATCAGTGGCCCCTCCAGTTCTTATTGTGGGTTTGCCGCTCATTCTTCCCCTCCCCCCACCCAGGGTTCAGGATCTGCCCCCTCTCAATCCCCCTCCACTGGTCTTCTGCTGGTCCCCAAAAGTGGTAGAGTTGCACATATGCTGCTCCAAAGCTAGCCCTCTAACTGTCCCACCTCTTCTGACATCACTTCCTGGATCAGAGGGAAAGCTTTGGACTAGGCAGCACATGTGCAACGCTGCTGCTGGTGAGGATCAACAGAACACCACCTTTAAGGAAGACTGATGTGGGGGGGATGATGCTAAATTGCGGATGGGGGGAAAGACCTCAGATTGCACTGAGGACAGGGGTTGGGAGTGGAAGAGAGCAGAAGAGATGTTTGGAGGAGGCAGGAGACCCTGCAATGTGATTAATTTTTTTTAATCACAATTAATGATTAATGCATTATTCACAGAGTTAACTGTGATTAAAATTCAGCCCTAATAAGAATAAAATCTTGGTTATGGTATTGAAAACTTTTCATAATTAAGATGCTCAATATCTTAGGGATAACTTAGTTCTTTACCAACAATTACATTAACTAAATTCTCAAGGAAAGGGGTTATTGAGCATTCCTACTGCTAAGTTTGTACAACTTGAATGTATTTGGCAATTATGTGTTTTTCCACCATAGGACCTATTTTTTGGCATATCCTTCCAGAGTCTTCGTAATGAACCCCAACTGTTAGGTTCAGCATGAAGTTGTGAGACTCATTTTTTCTCCAAAGTACTTGACCACTGAGATTAACCATTAAGTGTAGATTATTCCGTCATGCTTTAACTCTATAAGGTTTCATGTTATTATATTTATGTTCATCCTATGATCCACTTAGGACTGATAAGTAGAATAAAAAATGTTGATTAAAAAAGGTTTAAATTAAAAAAATAGTATCACATTGAATCAGAAGGTAAGTGAAGTTGCATTTCTTGTTCTAAGTGCTTCCTAAAGACATCAATTTATCAGTTATATACATAGGTCATATGGCTGTGCTTGGCATCAAACAGATTTCTTCCAGAGTTTTCTGGAAAGATATAAAAGTCTTTCAAAGCCCACATGCATCAATTCATAAACGGCCGCAGCTCCCCTCAGTTACATATAACTGCATTGGCTGGAAGATTTCCTTCAAAATCCGTTGAACTTTACGAAGGGTAACGCTGTGATTTTACCCTTGTCTGTAGCAAGAAGGTAGACGATTATATCCCTCTAAGCTGCACGGCTAACTTGAATGTACCAGGCTACAAAACCAGCAAAGTACATATACTTTCTAAATAATAATTTTTATATTTCATATTTTAATTTTTAAGAGAGAAAATTTATTGATGCACTCTCCCATTTTTAAGGCCTAAGCAAGGTTTCCTTTTTTTGTGATATGACAGAAATGTAATAACATGTTTAATTGTCATGAAGGCATACTTGCAAACTCTTCCAGGACAAATAAGATTTTAAATGGAGCACAAAGCTTCACCAGAAGACACAGCATGTGGGGTAGCATGCATGGAGTGGCAAGTACAATCCTAACAAAGGGGGGAGGAGTAGCCTGCGCAGAGTGGCAAGTTCAACCCTGGCCATCTTTCTGGGCAGACCAGATGGACTGCATAATTTACTATGTTACTTTACAGTTAGTCATTTTCTAGAGTATAATAAATCTCACTGCCACATAACAGAGATCAAAAGTGTCTTTGGACTGTGTCCTGGTTGAAAACAATGTTGGTTCAAGTCCAAAATACCACAGGCCTCTATTAAATCTTGGAGCAGCGTCTGAGCTACCTGTTTTCCCAAGATGGTGAGACTAGAATTGGAGTGACAGAGACTGGATGCCACCACAGACAGTTAACACTGCTGAATAATAAAAATATATCCTTTTCATCTGAGTTTTATTTATTCCACAACAAATATCCTTGCATGAAAAAGTATGAGAACCCTTCATTCAGTAACTGGTAGCATCTCCTTGAGCAGCAGCAACTTCAACTAAACCACTCCTGAACATAAGAATAGCCATACTGGGTCAGACCAATGGTTCATCTAGCTCAGTATCCTGTTTCCAACAGTGGCCAACACAGGTTACAAGTACCAGGCAGAAACCCAAATAGCAGCAACATTTCATGCTACCAATCCCAGGGCAAGCAGTAGCTTCCACATGTCTGTCTCAATAGCAGACTATGGACTTTTCCTCCAGAAATTGTTCAAACCCTTTTTAAACCCAGATACGCCAGCCGCTGTTACAACATCATCTGGCTGCGATTTCCAGAGCTTAACTTTTCATTGAGTGAAAAAATATTTCCTCTTATTTGTTTAAAAATTATTTCCATGTAACTTCACTGAATGTCCCCTAGTCTTTGTACTTTTTGAAAGAGTAAAAAATGGATTCATTTCTAATTGCTCTACACCTCTTTTCCAAGCTGAAGAGCCTTTTCCTCATATGAGGAGTTTCACCCACTTTTCCATTTTGGACACTCTTCTTTGAACCTTTTCTAATTCCGCTATATCTTTTTTAAAAATACGGTGACCAATACTGAACACAATACTCAAGGTGAGGTTGCACCATGGAACGATACAGAGGCATTATAGTAGTCTTGATCTTATTTACCATCCCTTTCCTAATAGTTCCTAGCATCTGTTTGCTATTTTGGTCACCGCCGAAAAACTGTAATTGTTGATCAGTCTCTCGCATTGCTTTTGATGAATTCTGACCCATTTTTCCATAAACAACTGTTCAACTCTGTCATTTGAGGGTGTTCCTTGTATGAAAAGCACATTTAAGTGCCACAACATCCTAAATAAAGTTCAGGTCAGGACTTTGATTTGGCCAGTCTAACAAACGGAACCATGGAATTCATGGAATGAATTATACACTTTTTACCCCCAGATTCTATATATGGCGCCCAAAATTGGGTGTCAATATTTGGACAATCCAAATATTGTGCACCCAATTAAATTGGCTAAGGAGCCAATTAGTGCCAATAACTGGGTGCTAACCGGCACTAACTGGCATCAATTTGGAATTGGGCACACATTTTGCTATGCCCATAGCGCACAACCCAATAGGGGGCATGGCCGTGGGAAATCCATGGGCAGGTTGGAGCATTCCTAAAATTTGTGCACACTGTGACAGAATACCAGGGATGATGAAAGCCCAAACTGGACACTTGGAATTCAGCAAGCTAAATCCTGGTGCCTAAATTGGTACTCAATGCTATTCTACAATTGAGTGCTCATCTTTGAGTGCCCATTATAACAACATTGAGCGTCATTTATAGAAGTTCCCTCTTAATGCAAAAGGAAAGGCTGGCTTAATTAATAGTAGGGTTTTAAAGATCTTATCAGTAGGGAAGGTGATGTATTGCTCTACTTTATTGTTTTCATTCACTATTTTGTATTTTTTAGTTTTTGTTTGTTGATTTGTCCATGTTGTTTTGGATTTATGCATGCAAGTTGTAACCCACTTAGACATGCAGATAATGTGGCCTAGAAATCTTTTAAAAATAAATAAAAAAACAAAAGGTATCATGGTAAGAAATTGTAATTCTCACTATTAGAATTGGATTTACAAACTCTCAGCACTATAAATTGCGGCAGTCCTTCAAATATGGTTGCAAGGGATATGCCAGAGTATCCTAATAAATGATAGCAGATAAAGTCCTGTATGGTACATCTAGTCTACCCAATAAGATGGCTAGAGTTACACCAGACACTCTGTGAAGGTTACACCTCTCTAAGCTCTGTTTGAAGTGTGAAGGTCATTTAATTTTTGCTTTAATTCCATCCTCTTTCTATATAGGGATCCTCTGTATTTATCCCACCTGTTTTTGAATTCCATTACTGGTTTTGACTCCACCACTTTCGCCATAAAAAAGTATTTCCTGATGTTACTCCTAAGTCCACCTCCCTGCAACCTCAATTCATGTCCTCCAGTTCCACTACTCCCCTGCCTCTAAAAAAGAGCTGCCTGCATATTAATACCTTTCAAACGTTAGCTTCGATTTATTTTGTAAAATTGATCAAGGCAGATTACTACTATCATGCATTTTTGAACCATGAACACAGAATAGATGTCTTCACAACAGACACTTAATATTCTTGCCAATTTTTGTATATGTATATGAAGAAATCCCCACAAGGTCTCCCAGAGGGCAGAGAAGTGAGGAAAAATAGCAAAAAGGTAAAAAAACAAAAAACAACCAACTTTGTTGGTTTAAAGAAACTTTAATAATCAAGTCCAACAAAGAATGTAGAAAAATGCAAAAGACTGTAAAGTTGAGTTCGTACTCTTTCTGGTTACATTTAGTTTCATAAAGCACTGAAAACAAATCTGTTTAACAAATGTTTGAATATGTGATGTTGTTGCTGTACTTTTTTGATTTTGTATTTCATCTTTTGTAACCGCTTAGAATCTCTAATGATAGAAGCGGGATATAAATGCCAAGAATAGAATAGAGTGGCACACAGAGCGACTCGACATGGCCATGTTTCAGCAGTATTGCCTGCGTCAGGAGTCATACAATCCACAAAGTGATGTCACTCAGGTTCAGTGACAAACTTCTATCTCTACTGTCGTCAAATTGCAAAAAATGGTGTAGTCGAGTGGTAGTGCGCTACTGCTCAACCATACCGTTTCTTGCAATTTGGCGATAGTAGAGATAGAAGTTTGTCACTGAACCTGAGTGACATCACTTTGTGGATTGTATGACTCCTGACGCAGGCAATACTGCTGAAACATGGCCATGTCGAGTCGCTCTGTGTGCCACTCAACTTTACAGTCTTTTGCATTTTGCAATATCCTTTGTTGGACTTATCATTAAAGGTTCTTTTTTTTTTTTATCGTTCAACGGTTTTTATTGATGACTGAACAAATCAACAAAAATACACAATTTTCCAACAATGTTCCAACTTTAACATAGTGATCATTCCCATGTAGTGCACAAATGTCATCAGGTTTTAACTACTAAAACTCTACCCATACACCCCCCCCCCCAATTCCCTGTAATTTCAACATCAATTTTATGAAGAATCCAGGATGATATAATCAAATCGGATTCAAATGCTTGCTATGCCAGTACCATAGTTCTCACACACCCCTCCCCCCCCTTTTACCCCCTCTCCCTCCCCTCCCCCACCATAAGGATCATCATTAACGGTTCTTTAAGCAAATAAGGTTGGTTGGTTTTTTACCTTTTTGATATGTATATTATGTTCAAAATGCATGAAAAACCTGTTTTCATCTTGGAGGGAAACGTCATCAAAATGATTACATATTAATTCAAAACTGTCTGAAAGATTCTTACCTTCTGAAAGTAGGAATTCCACAGTGCTTAAGTGTCCCTCACAAGAAGCTACCATAAGGGGTGTCCTGCCCTGCTTATCGCTCATGTTAACATCACACCCATGCTCTAGAAGTAGCCTAGCAATCTGGAAAAAAAAATCATTTTCATTTGTGATTTCATACTTACAAAAAAATTACAAGACATATCACAAAGACACTACTGTCCCTTGAAGGTAAAAAAACAAAAACAAAACTTGAATTCAAGTAGAAAGCATTGTTAAAGAAATAAGTTATGAAACAAGAGGTCATCTGTTAAGAAATCTTTTCTGCCCCTATGCAGATACACAGAGTTCAACTTCTCCTTGGTAGACACTCACTCACATACTGATTCTAAATCAACTTGATTATTGTAACTCTGTTTATTCTGGACTGAATGAGTCACCAAGGAGACATTTGCAAATTATACACAGTCAAGCTTCTCTGCAGTTCTAGGAATTTGATTGAGTCTCTCATCTTTATAGGAATTTGATTGAGTCTCTCATCTTTAGGAAGACCATCACTGGCTACCTCTCTCTTATTGTTATATATTCAAAACCATATTGTTGGTCCATCAGGTGTTACCCAAGTATCCCCAGCCTACATCTCAGATCTGATTGCGTACTCTCTCTCTCACTCCCTTAAATCCTCAGAGTAACGCCCTTCTTATTTTCTCACCAAACAGAATTAGACTAATGCTGACTTGGCATACCACCTCCTGCTACTCCGCACCTTCAATAAGAAACTCTATGACAGAATACCTGTTCTTTGAATTCTCATACCCATGCTTCAGTAAAGGGATCATGTTTTTCCCATTGGTCTTTGGCAGGGGCGTAGGCAGGAGCAGTCAGACATCCAATTTTGGGCAGACCTGAGTCCAAAGTGGGTGGGGGCAAGGCAACCCCATCCTGCCTGGCATCTTTCCTTCCCTCCTCAGGTGATCAGGGGGGTCACTTAACTCCACTCCCTCGACCCCTCCCAGTACCTTAAATCCTTTAGGTCCAGCAACTCACTCCCCTTGCTCACGCTTGTGCCAAGCTTTCCTTCTCACGCAACTTCCTGGTTCCACGAACATCAAGTTGTATTAGAGGGAAGGCCTGGAAAGGTGTGAGCAGGGGAAATGTGTTGGTGATTGCTGCCAGTGAATAACTAAAGGATTTAAAGGTGCTGGGGGTGACACTGAAGGAGTGGAGTAAAATGACACCCCCCCAATCTCCTGGAGGAAGAGATACTGGGAGTGTTTAGCTGGCAGGGCTTGGGGATCCTGGTAAGCCAAATAGCTGCTGTGCTGCTGCTGGATGGGCCTCAGTCCAAAGTGAACTAATTGCACTGAGGTGAACTCTTAGAGTTGGTCTTGAGACCAGAGTCAGAAAGATGTAGAAGGTATCCAAGCAGGTTCTGTGTAGGGCAAGAAAGAGGATCTAGGGCCCTGCCCTCATACCAAATGGCAAACTTCCTCCATTTGAAAGTATAACATCTCTTAGTAGAATATTTCCTGGAAGCCAGCAAGATTTGAAGAAACCTTCTGGGAGATTCAAGGAAGCAAATTCAATGCTCTCAACATCCAGGCCTTGAGAGCCAGGGACTGGAGGTTGGGATGGATAAGACACCTCTCATTCTGAGTGATGAGGGTTGGAAAACACTCCAATCTCTATGGTTGTTTGGAGGATAACTCCAGAAGAAGTGGGAACCATAAATGCCTGGGCCAATATGGAGCGATCAGGATTGTGGTTCCCCAGTCTTGCTTGAGTTTCAGCAGGGTCTTCGCTATGAAAGGAATGAGAGCATACGCATACAGAAGACCTGTCCCCCAATGAAGGAGAAAGGCATCTGACACTAATCTGTCATGTGACCTGAGCCTGGAGTAGTACTGAGGGACTTTGTGATTGTAAAGAGTGGCAAAGAGATCCACAGAGGGAATGCCTCACTCTCAGAAAATCGCGCGGGCAACGCTTATACTGAGAGACCACTCATAAGGTTGCATTACTCTGCTCAGTCTGTCGACCAGGCTGTTGAGTTTTCCCCGCTAGGTACATGGCCCAGAGAACTATTTATTTACTTATTATGTATTTTCAGTGCTTGATATACAGCAAGTGATCCCTGAGGCGACTATGCAGTTTACAATTTCTATTACAGGTACTTTGTACTGTCCCTAATGGGCTCACAATCTAAGTTATCTATCTAACTATAAGTTATCAATCTATCCTGTCCTGGATGGCTCAGTTCCACATCCTGATGGACTCCTGAAAGTTTTCAAGAGTGTCCCAAATTGCTCGGAGCTCCAGGAGGTTGATCAGTAAATCCATCTCCTGGGCTGACCATGGACCTTGAATGTGAAGCCCATCTAAATGAGCCCCCCCCCCCCCCCGGTTGGATACATCCATTGTTAGCACATTCTGAGAGGAGGAATTTGGATGGTAGTTCCAAGATCAAATTGGACAGAATTGTCCACCAGAGGAGAGATTGATCTAGCTCTGGGTTTACCTGGATGACAGCTGCTAGGTTCCCCGAGGCCTGAGACGACTGGGAAGCCAGGGTCCACTGGACAAGTCTCATATAGAGACATACCATGGGAGTGACATACACAGTGGAGGCCATATGGCCCAACCACCTCAACATCTGCCGAGCTGTGACCTGCTGGCAGCTGTGAACCTGAGTGGCAATGGCACCAGGGAGTCAGCCCATGCCAGAGGAAGAAAGGCTCTCACCTGAACCATTCTTAGCAGGGCTCTATGAACTCCAATTGCTGAACTGATGGTAGATGGGACTTCGGGTAGTTGATAAACTCTAGTAGCTCCAGCACCCGAATAGTTCTCTGCATGGACCCATGAGCACCCTCCTTCGACGTGCTCTTCCAAAACCAATCATCCAGGTAAGGAAACACATAGACCCCTAGTCTGTGTAGTGACGCTGTGACTGCTGCTAAACATTGGGGTGCCAATATTCAAAGCAATTTAAGTGGGTAGGCACTAAAGCGGGCAGTCCTGCTGAATATCGCCTTTAACCGCCACCAAAAAAGAGAGGCAGGTCAGGGGTAAGTGGCCAAATTTAGGACTGCTCAAAAGCTGTTCTAACTTTGGCTGGCCTAGCTACGCAGGTCTCAGCACTAAATATTGGGCCATTGGTAAATACCCTGGGAGCTACCATGAGGCCAAATGACAGAACGTGGTACTGAAAGTGATGTGTCCCCACCTGAAATTGGAGCTACTTTCTGTGGCCTGGAAGTATCAGGATATAAATACAGGCATCCTTTAAGTCCAGAAAGCATAGCCAGTCTTGTTCCTGAATCACGGGGAGAAAGGAGCCTACAGAAACCATCCTGAACTTTTCTTTGACCAGATATTTGTTCAGGGCCCTTAGGTCTAAGATGGGGCACTCCCATCTTCTTTGGTACAAGAAGTACCAAGAATACAATCCCTTTCCTTCTTCCCCTGGTGGATTGGGTTCAACCACATGGACCTTCACATGGGCTGAGAGTTCCTCTACAAGTACTTCCCTGTGATAAGCGCTGAGGTAAGTCGCTCTCGGTGGACAATTTGGTGGTTTCTGTCGCCAAATGCAAAGTGTAACCAAGATAGACTATTTGAAGAACCCACCGGTCGGAGGTTACAAGGGGTCACCTTCCTTGGAAAAAATATTGGAAGGTTGTCCGGCATGGCCACTTTGATGGCAGCTATGCTCTCTTTGAGCCAGTTAAAAGCTCGCCCTTTGCTTTGACTGGAAAGGCAGTTGGGTATTTTGCACACACAGTTGACAAGAAAGAGAACGCTGGGGCTGAACAGATTGAGTGAGGCGAGAAGAAAGAATGTACCTTCGCTTTGAGAGTAGTTGGGGAGTTGCTTCGACTTGCCAGAAAATCTCCTGGAGGAGGAGGACGGCAAAGGTGTCTGCCGTGAGATGGTATCAATGGTGTCAGTGTGCTTTTTGATAAAGTGAGCAACCTCTTTCACCTTTTCGCTAAAAAGATCATCTCCTCGGCAAGTAGCACCCACCAACCTCTGCTGAACCACCAGGTCCAAGTCAGAGACACGCAACAATGAGAATATGTGCATTGCTATACTTTGAGCAGAGATCCAGGACCCTATGTCAAAGTGTCAAAGGCATTGCTGGCCAGAAATTTATGACAGACCTTCTGCTTTCTGGCCAGCTGGTGAAGTGACTCAGCCTGCTCCGGAGGGAGAGATTTCCGCCAAGTCAGACTGACTGCGCACCAAGGACCGCAAGTAAAGGCTCATGTAGAGTTGGTATGATTGAATATGGGAAATAAGCATCAAGGCCTGATACATCTTACACCAAAACAAATCCAATGTCTGGGCTTCCCTGCCTGGGGGAGCCGAGGCAAAGTCCCTGGAACTCCTAGCTCCCTTGAGCTTGGATTCAACCACTAATGAGTGATGAGGCAACTGTGGCTTATCAAATCCAGGTGCACTTTGAATCTGATACATTGTGTCAATCTTTTTGGAAAAAACTGAGACAGACAGAGGAGACTCCCAATTTTTCACCTGAACGTCTCGAAAGATCCTGTGAAGAGGGACAGTCATAGCCTCTCTAGGAGATGAGTCGTGGTCCAGAACCTTGAACATCTCAGTCCTGGGTTCGTCTTCCATTTCTAACTTACAGGGAGGGCAGCCACCATCTCTATAACAAAAGAAGGGAAGGAGAGACTCTCAGGTGGAGACTTGTGTCTCTCCTCAGAAGAGGAGTCTGGTGGAATTCCACAGGACTCCTCCTCCAAGAAATACTGTGGATCATCATCATCAGACATCCATAAATGGTCCGAATCAGAATCAGCAAAATACTCCACATGAGAGGACAGAGTCCACACCTACCTTGGACGAAAGGAACCATGGCCATGCTCGGAATGCTACAGTGATTGTAGGTTTGCCTCTAGACTCCGGTGAAGTTTCCTCCACAGAGGTTGAGGAAGTATCTACATGGGCAGGTGTCGACGCTGATACCCACATGGCACCCTTGTCGGTGACCTCACCACATGCTGAGGGTCCTGAGGGGCAGGCAGAGGCAGAGTCATGGCTGGCACAAGCGCCCCCAATGCCAATGGACTCTGCAGCTGAAGAAGCCCCGCCAAGTGCTCTTGGAGCATGGCCCGGATCCATTCATCAAGGGCTGACCTTGGTAAAAGCTGGAAACACCGTTCTCAGATAGCCTGCAGAGTTGTTGGTGCTGTGGCAGAAACTAGGTCTCAGCTACCAAGAGACTGGTGCAAAGGCACCGACGCTTCTCGGGTACCGAAGTCTTCAATGCCCCAGAACTCCCAGCACCGTGCGTTGAGAGGGAACATTGCTTGTGCTTCTTGGCCTTCACCCAATGCTGAGCATTGATGTCCCTTGGTGCCGATGAGGACAATGTTGAATTCACATGTCTCCTCGTTGTCAGGTCTGATACCGGACTGCTACTGGGGGCTTTGCATAGCGGCTGGCATCAAGGTATGTGGAAACCCACTTGATGCATGTCCACTCCCAGTGTCAGACATGGGCCTGGTAGCCATAGAGACTGATGCTTCCAATGCAGATGCCAAGGCTGATACTGATGCGTCAAAGATTTGAACCTGGCTCCAAAACTCTTCTCTTTTTTAACCCTCTCTGGACTTCTGGGTTCTTTTCTGCATACGCAAACAAAGAACACAGCTTAGATGATTATGGTCTGGCCCACAACACTGAATACACCAGGAATGAGTGTCAGCCCCAGACATGGTCCAATTGTACCAGGTACAACGCTTAAAGTCACTGGGAACTTCAATGACATGGAAGGGAAAATGGCCGAAGCAAAATCAAACAGCTCGTGGTGAGGAAAGTAGGGCAGAGCTCAACTGAAAAAGTCAATGGAAGCCAACTGGGTGCTCAGGCCTAACAGGGTCTTTGGTGCTGTAAAAATAAAGGAAACCTAAAAGTGGGGGAAAAGGTTCTTAGAAAATTATGAAGAGTAATATTCATATGAAAAAGTAAAATTGAACAAAAAAAAACGAGGAAAAAAAACTCCGTGAGGGACGGCACCTGGTGAGTGCTGAGAACAGTCAAAGAACATATTCTCTCTCCACCACAGGATGAAAAAAGACTGCTGGTCCTGCACTTGCAAGTCTGGTGGGAAGGCACCCGTGCATGCGTGATGAGAGCGCTGCCTTAAGATCTTAAAGGGTAAGTACGCCGGGCAACGTTTTCGCATCGGGCTCTGTGGATGACGTCACCCACATGTGAGATTAATATGGCCTGCCTGTTCTCAGAGAAATGCAGATATTCTGTAACCTACGTGCACTTATTCTATGCATGCCCCTGACCTGCCCATGCTCCTCCCATGCCAATGCCCCCTTTGAAGATGCGCACCCCAGAATTTAGGCAACCAGATTATAGAATAGAAACTGAAGGCAGTTGTATACACCAACTGCTAATTGGTGTAAATTGTCAGTAATTGGTTGTATAATTAACAGTCAATTATTATATTAATTAGTGTGCACATATAGAATAAGAGCAGTATGTGCACACTAATTAATATAGAATAACAGCACACACAACTTTTGGCACTAAGCGTCAATTTGCGTGCTCCATGGGATAGTCTATCAGCTTTTGCGGTGTATAGCTTTTTTCATTCTCTTTCTTGTGTTTACTTATTATCAGGTTTATAATATACTAGGAATTACAATTATCAATACTAGAACAACTTCTATCAACTATGGTAACGGGTTAAAAGATCCGGCAACTAAATCTTCCCTTTGCCCTTAGAAGGTATTGCCATATCCTGGTGTACAAATCTGAAGAAAAACTTTTTTCAGACTGCAGCTTTAGGTGTTGGTAGCTCCTCTGAATTGTACATACCAAATCACTGCTTGTTTAATTCAAGACTTTTTGCATGAACCTGAAGAGAGCAGAACTCTTGAAAGCTAGTCAGAAATGAATTAAATTTAGTCCTGTGGAAAGATATTACCTACAACTTGTTTGATGCACTTCATTTCTATGTGCACAAGAGAACTAGAGTGACAACCTGTACACAACTCTGAATGAGTGAATTTAGGAAAGTAGCGATGTAGAATATCCTTTCACTTGACAGATCATATGCATAACTAAGATTCTCTGGCATGATGAGTTAACAACGGTATTTTTATTTGATTAAAACTCTTACTATACCTGCCAGTGGCCCTGACGTACGGCACAAAAAAATGAACCAATGCCACGTCTGTTAGGCTTGGACACGGCCGCTCCACGTTCAAGCAGAAGCTGACACACTTCCAGTTTTCCTCTCCCTGATGCAGCCGTAAGAGCTGGAAAATGACAAGAGAGCATGAGCAATACTCTGAGGTCACACTTTGCGCTAAGTGTTCAATCATCATAATATTTATAGCAAAAGATAATGTCATCATCAGGCAGTGATCCCCATCCCTCCATTCCCAACTCTTCCAAAGCTGCAAATTCCCTATCCCTCTTCCCTTCTCTCAAAGAGCAAAAACAACAACAAAATAAACAAAGAAAAAAAAGGCCCTCAGTTTGTAGCTTTGAAAGAGTTAAAGGGGGGGGGGGGGGAGAGAGAAATATGCAAACATCCTAGACTTCTTCACAGGCCAGATTTTTCTCTGAAACAATAGAAACAGAGAGGAAAGGCAGGACATTACTGCCACGTTTTTCCATATTTAAAAAACCAGAAGGAGGGAAGGAAGAATTAGGAGGCAGGGTGGCCAAAATTTGAAAAACTGCAGCATCTAACTGTGGACAACCAACCCTCTTCACCATCCTAACTCTACTCCCAAGGCCAACCCAGAATTTGACTAGCTGAATTTAGTTGTCTAATGAAATTTAAGGGGGTAAATTTAGCCAGTCAGCCTAGCCACTTTTAAAAGGCTTCATTTACCTAAGTTCTTATTTATTCAACTATATCCATTTGAATATTAAGTTCACACTTAAAAATATAAAAACTTTGATGGTTATTTCAACCCTGGTACCTAATCTTGTTCACTCTGATATATAAATCCAATTATAATTGATTTCTTAATACAAATCGTTTCAAATAGAAAAGTACTGAACAAATACAGATCACTTCTCACTGCAGCAATACAGCTACACTATTGTGTAAACACTTTACAGGTTACAGGAGAAAAACAGTCACAAAACTCAAAACATACTGCACAGAAATATAGCATGAACCTGAAATAAAGATATGTGATTAGGATGGGTCAGGAATGTAATTGAGAAAGAGGCAACAAGAGTTACCCATACCTCACATTTAAAAGCTACCTATGTAATTCTGCATGATTAACTAATCAGAGAAAGAAGGAAAAATTAAACCCTTTAAAATCTAAGGTCGTCTTTTTCTCTACATACCATTCTTCGTCAGATCTGACGAAGGGCAACCTTCGAAAGCTAATCAAGAAATGTATTAAGTTAAGTCCAATAAAAAAGGTATCATCTTATTTTCTTTTCCATGTTTTATTTTATTTGATTTCTATTGATAACCTTAAATAAACTTGAAACTTACCAATTTTCTTTTCTTTAATCCAAAGGTTCAGTCCAGACAAATGGGTTGTGACCATTCGCCAGCAGGTGGAGATAGAGAAACCTAATGAGTAGTGTCCCATAAGCTCCTGTGCTTAGCAACCAAGCCTTTATTTGATAACAAAGCAGTGAAGTGTGACTTCCAGAGAAAAAACTTCCACCCTCTAGATAGAAAAAGAACTACGAAATAAAGGGCAAAACTTGTGCCTTAGATATAACAGAACCACAACAATACAAACACCCAAATACATAGAATGGCTGAGGTACACATACCAAGGACATCTGGCCTACTCTGGAGCTACAAAAAACGACCTTCCCGGGATGACGTGCAATCCTGGGCAACGTCCTTCCCATGAGAGACCACAGAAGAAACATGTAAAGGAAGCTGTCTGACTGCTAAGGTTGTACCAGTTCATCCATTCCTAGGAGCCTTTCTCCCTGAAGCGGCTGTAGAATCTGTGCACTTGTGCATTGAGTCTGGATGCCATGAGATCCAGAACCGGAAGGCCACCACTGTGTGGAAATGAGGTGAAATGCAGTCTTTGACAGTTGCCATTCCCCCACATCTAGAGACACTCTGCTGAGGAAATCTGCTTAGAGTTCAGTGAACCTGCTATGTGAGACGCTGAAATCATCAGCTCGAGCAGACACATCCAAATGATAATGCTTAACAAAGGAATGAGAAGTCAACCAAGGAACAATCTAAGACGGATGAGGTTTGCGTACCAAGGATGTCTGGGCAATCCGGAACTACAAGAACAACCTTCCCGGGATGACATGCAATCCTGTGCAACGCCCTTCCCATGAGACACCACAGAGGAAACACGTAAAGGAGACTGTCCGATGGCCAGGCTTACCAGTGCATCTGTTCCTAGGGAGCCTTCTCCCTTGAAGCGGATGTAGAATCTGTGTACTTGTGCATTGAGTCAGGAGGCCATGAGGTCCAGAACCGGAAGGCCCCACTGAGTGGAAATGAGGCAAAATGCAATCTTGACAGTTGTCATTCCCTCAAGTCCAGAGACATTCTGCTGAGGGAATCTGCTTACGAGTCAGTGAACCCGATATGTGAGACGCTGAAATATCGGAATGTTCAATTCTGCCCATTGGAAAAGAAGGTGCACCTCCTGGGCTACAGATACATTCTTTGTTCCTCTTTGCCTGTTGACGTAAGACACGGCCGTGAAATGTCCGAGAGCACGTGCACCAGCTTCCCGCGAAGAAGAGGCACAAAAGCTAGTAGAGCTTTCCGGACAGCTCAAAGTTCTAATCTATTGATAGATCAGAAAGCCTCCACTCTCGATCAGTAGCCCTGTGCAGAGTGGTAGAGATAATGGGTCATCATCTGAAGAGGCTGGCATTGGAGATGAAAACACACCAACTGGGAGTCTTTAAGGGCAACCCCGCCCGACTTGAGGCGTCCACTGCACAAGCTGGTTTTAAGTCCCCGAGACCAGAGACCACCGGCTCAACAAGGACGCTGTAGGGCCACATGTGGAGTTTCACCCAAGGAATAACATCCAAAGTTGCCACCGTAGAACCAAAAGCCTGAGCATAATCTGATGCCACAGGCAGGGAAGAGACAGAAGCCTGAGGAATTTGCTGTTTGAGCTTGAGCTGATGATGCTGAGGCAGGGAAAACCTTACCGCCTAGGTATTGAAGCACACTCCAGAAACTCCAAGGTCTGGGAAGGGGTGAGGTGACTCTTGCTGTATTTACCACCCAACCCAGTGCAGAAAGAAGATACAGAACTGTGTGTGTATTGTGAAGGCTCTCTTGATAAGGAAGCACCCGAATTAGCCAATTGTTCAGGTAAGGAAGTACCTGGATCCCTTGCCAGTGAAGAAAGGCTGCCACCACCACCATAAATTTTGAAAATGTGAGGTGCAGTGGTGTGGCCAAAAGGCATAGCCTTGAATTGAAAATGATCTACCAGGTTCACAACCGGAGAAATTTCCTTTGAGGAGGCCAAATTGGGATATGAACTAAGACTCCTTGAGGTTCAATGAGGTGAGAAACTCGCCTGGCTGGACAGATGCTATGACACAACAAAGTCTCCATGCGGAAGTTCAGCACTCAGAGACTTGTGCTGATCCGTTTAACACACACTAGACATTAGCATGGGCTACCAATAATGGTTAGTGTTAACTAAAACCTGTGTTAACTGCTTAGGACACCATAGTAACATGTCCCTTAACTGTCCATCCAGCCTCAAATAGCTTTGAGGGCCCACTTCCCTTATAACTACTACTACTACTACTTATCATTTCTAACCATGAAGACAGTCCCTGCTCGACAGAGCTTACAATCTAATTAGGACATTTTGTGGAGGGGGGACAAGAACAGGGCCAATTTTAAAACATGCTTGCCCAGCCAGCTCCAGATTGGAGAACAGGAAGGTGGCGGTAAAGCTTATTAACTGAGCACTGTGGACTCTGATGTGCCAAGTTGTAAAGCATCTCAGAAGAGATTCCTCATCCTCACATCCTATGGAGTGCAGTGTCGCATCAAGTTTGTATTTTCTTTGGTTATTTGAGTTCCAGCCAATACCGTTGACCAGTTACATTGCTTGGTCAGGGCTAGCTGCTAATTTTCAGCCGGCACTTAATCTGTTAAATGCTGCTGAAATAAGTGTTTAGCGCCTAACTCAAACCAGCTATGTTGGGGGCATTCTGGGGGGTGGGGGTGGGGGGTGGAGTCAGCATTTGGCTGCTTAAGAGCTGATATTCAGCCCTTAAGCGGCCAGGTTCAGTGCATAAATGGGACCAAATAAAAGTCTGCTCTATCTTTATACGCTACCCCATGGCTACTTAAATATTGAATATCAACTTAAGTGGCTTTGTGTTAGCCGTCTCAAAAATAACTGGATATTCAAAGCCACAGTCCGGACAAGGCTGGATTTGAAAATCCAATAACAACTTCGTTGGTGGTGAACAAAGCGCTCATTCCTGATGGCTGAATATGAGGTCCATTGTTTATAAAGCTGTGCAATTTACAGCACTGGGCCACTCTGGTGAAGAGCAGAAAGTAGAGTGAAAACCCAAGGGGGATGTGCTGGCACTTTGCAAATAGCAGTGCTGGGCCAATGGTATCCAGAGTAGAGGGTGGTTCCAAAACCCTAGAATCTCACTGGGGGAGTAAGGAGTTGGCTGAGATTTAAGACTTGCAAATAAAGCTATGGCCTACTTAATCCCATCACAAAAGAGGTTAGAGCATCCCTACATGTAAATGGGTGGCATTAAACACATGGAGATGGCATACACTGTGTAAATTATGTTTTCATAAAGCCTATTTACACATGGAGTTCCACACCACATAGATTTCAAGGGGACATGGTCTGGGCATGCCTTGGGCGGGACAAAAATTGCATTTGTATACTCCCATTTTACAAAAGGAACACATATTTTTGGGAAAAAATGCCGCTATTAGATTTATGTTAAGGGTAAAAGGCACTCAAATTTTTAATAAGTGCTCCTTTCAGCCAGGGCTTCACATGAGGGATTAAGGGAGCAATCCCTCATTTAATCTCTCATTGTTCATATCTGATTCCAAAATGAAGACAGATAAAA
Source organism: Microcaecilia unicolor (assembly GCF_901765095.1). Classification (NCBI taxonomy): domain Eukaryota; kingdom Metazoa; phylum Chordata; class Amphibia; order Gymnophiona; family Siphonopidae; genus Microcaecilia; species Microcaecilia unicolor. The sequence continues at coordinate 5,135 of NW_021963126.1, read as the reverse complement.
TTGTGGCCTTACTACTTAATTGGCTGCACTTACATATCAAAGTTTGTAAAATGGGACAGCTGCAAGTGGAAGTGCTGCCACTTACATGTGAAGTTGCAAAATCCCTGCTTCCACATGAATGTACCAGGTTTCATGCTGTTCATTTTTTCAATGTACTACTCCTGCTGCAGGAGCAGGACGACACACGTGCAGACCTGCATGTTCTTATGTATTTTGCAAAGTGATCCACGTTCAGTACAACCTTGGCAAAACAGCACCTGAATTGAGCGCCTCCCAACTGGGATGTCTCAATTCTGATCTTGACGTTCTATGTAAATAATCCTTTCAGCGTTCAAGCATTACTTCAGGAAAGAAGGATTTAATGGGAGAAGGGGGGAGTTCAGAGTGTTGAATGTTAGAGAGGGGGCCTTTCGGGTGCCTATCTTAAATCCATTTTGAAAAAAAAAATTTTTAACATTACCATTTGAAGTTGTTTCAGCCCGGAGTTCAAGCATACCATACTGAGAACAGGCAAGACTGAATAGACCACAGTATGCTTAAACAAACAATAACATGACACAACTGTGACTCAGGAATTCCGGCTATTCTACTACAGAGACGGCTCTGGTCCGACAGCAAAGTACTCTGAAGACGCCCCACCTACTCCCCCCTTTAGGAAGGAATTTAAATGTGCAGTTCAATAAGCATGGGATTCTACAAGGAAAACATGAGAACAGTCATTAAGCTAAAGAAAAATTTAAGTTTAACCTACAGTACAGACAACAATCTTGAAAGGACATAAAAAAAGGATGTTTGTCTATAACTAGGCACTCATGGCATTTGCAAAACAGGATTACAGCTGATTAGTCTTTTTGTGGAATCAATGATCTGAAACAATTTCTCTCTCATCACCGTTTCAATGAGAAAAACCTCCGTGTATGGACACAAAACATAAGCTTAAAAGTGACACAAATTTCCTATTACAAAGACATGGTTTGTTTGCATACACATTTTGTAATTTATAACTGCATGCTTTAGAAAGGAGTTACAGAAAGTGTGCTGGACTGTAAAATTGCTTTGTTTGAAGATCCCAAGTTGATGGCACATAAGACTGCCAAGGTCAAGTAGTTTACACATTTTCCCCACCTAAGGTAATACCCCGGACCTGGTTTGATCCTTGGTTTAATCTTCATTTTTCCACCTTTAGCCATCCTCTGTGCTCATCTCATACTTTGGTTCTGATTCCATTACCTCCTCTAGCCCCTCCCCATCCTATCCCCTGATAACACCACAACTCACACAGGTGGGTTCTATGTACCCGCCACCCTTTCTGTGAAAAAATATTTCTTTACATTTCTCCAGGGTCTGTCTTCCTATGATCCTATAAAATGGCTCATTGTTCTAGAACTTCCTGTTCAGAAAAAAGTGAATCTCACTTTTGTGTTTGCATCACAAGAAAGCAAACATTTTTAAGTGTAAAGAGAGCTCAAGAATACCGGGTCATTGACGGATGGCAGGAGAGTAATTAACTCAAGAGCAACCTTAAAGTTTTTCATGCTCATAAGACTAAATCCAAAATCTCCACTCTTAAGTCATTTTTGTTAGCATTATCTATTCAGGCTGGTCTCTGCTGACTTATGTCTAGTTCAGATTTGTTTCATCTCCTACTGATCTGGATCAGGTTATTTTTTATCAATGAAGAGGTTCAACTTCTAAAGTTGGTTATCCTTAAGTATATTCCTTTACTGTTGTGGTACCTGATTCTACTTAGTGAACACATTTTTGCTGAATGCTGTGGATTATTTGCTTGAAAGACTGTGCATGGTATTGTGCAGAGATATCCATGGCGGCTACTGTTTGATGCATCAAGTATCTAATGGAAAGAGTGCACCGTGTCAATGAGAAGCCATTGTTTGCATTGACAACTGTTCACCTTGAAAATGATCACAACAGTGTGGGCTTAGCCGATTCATATATGTCACCTGTGGGTGAATTATTGTATCTGATTCAGGATCCATACTTCTCTCTTAAACCTATGTCATGGTTTAAGAGGAATTCTGGCCCTGTTAAATCATGTTCTCTATAACAGGTTTTGGTGTCACCTCAACAGCAACAAAATTTCCTTCCACTAATGGGTGCTCCATGAAGAAATAGAACCCTGGAAACAATGCACTCAACACATACATAGCAAACCTGCCCTACCAAACTAACCCTCAAACCCAAACAGCGACAATCCTGCCTGGGGAAAAACAAAGAATCTAAACACTGCAACATGCCCTAGAGCACTGATACATCTCCTACTGGGAGGTATATAAAATAATGAGTGGAGTGGAACAGGTGGATGTGAAGCGTCTGTTCACGCTTTCCAAAAATACTAGGACTAGGGGCATGCGATGAAACTACAGTGTAGTAAATTTAAAACAAACAGGAGAAATGTTTTCTTCACCCAACACATAATTAAACTCTGGAATTTGTTGCCGGAGAATGTGGTGAAGGCGGTTAGCTTGGCAGAGTTTAAAAAGGGGTTAGAGGTTTCCTAAAGGACAAGTCCATAAACCACTACTAAATGGACTTGGGAAAAATCCACAATTCCAGGAATAACTGTATAGAATGTTTGTATGTTTGGGAAGTTGCCAGGTGCCCTTGGCCTGGATGGCCGCTGTTGTGGACAGGATGCTGGGCTCGATGGACCCTTGGTCTTTTCCCAGTGTGGCATTACTTATGTACTTATGAACAGATCCAAAAACATAAAGTGGACTGCTACACATTGCTGCACATAGCCTATACATTAGCAGAATACCTGACTTTGATCACACATGCAGAACACAGACAGACCTACACCAAATACAGAATAAGTAAACAGAAACTAGAAATAGAAAGAGGTAAACAAAAACTGAACTAGAAACCTCAAAAAGCCAGACTTTGAATGCCAACGCAATACTGGAGAAATAGAAATGCATTATCTATTACACTGCAAAATACAAAGACATCACAAAAGATCTTGAGGGAAAGAGGAGAAAAAGCAGCTGTGACCAGGACCCTGGACCTATAATAGTTCTTTGTCCTCTCTGCACATCATTTTCAAACTAACGGTAGTAAAATGATTATCGCCAGCATTTTTTTTCTCTGTATCTACCAGTCAATGCATTACTTTGCAACACATGTAAAACTGTCATGCCATTAAAGTTATCTGAATCTAGTGAAATACCTGTTTCTCCCCACAATGTGTCAGTTTCATCAATTTGTACTGCATACTCTTTTTCCAGTCCCAGCAGATTACGAACAACCTATCAAAATATCAGACATTTTAGTCAAGAAAAACAGTAGACTTTTAAAACATTGAGGCCAACAATATTAAAATAACCAGCTCATGCTATTGTGACTTGGTTTGATGGACCATGCCTGAGGTCCTAACCTTGAACTGCACTGGTCAGTTTACATTTTCAGCATAGTTACAGACTACTTTGACAAGGTGACCTAGCATCATGGGTTGGGAAGAAAACAATTCGATAAGGCTCATACCTATAATGTAAACTAGGGGATCTTTTTACTAAGGTGTGATAACGGATTTAGCGTGTGCTAATGAATTAGTATGTGTTAAGTGCAGTGGTGTTCCTAGTGGGGCTGACACCCGGGGCGGATCGCCGATGCGCCCCCCCCCCCCCCGGTGCAGCGCGATCCCCCATCCCGTGAAAGAACCCCCTCGGTGCATGCCGCTGGGGGGGGGGGGGGGGGGCCGCGCGCCGGTCAGCTTCATTCGTTTCCATGTTCCTTCTGCCCCGGAACAGGTTACTTCCTGTTCCGGGCAGAGGAAGCATGGAAACGAACAAGCTGACGGCGCACGGCACCCCCCCCCCCCAACGGCTTGTACCCGGGACAGACCGCCCCCACCGCCCCCCCCCCTTGGTACGCCACTGGTTAAGTGCCATGCAGTCCCTAGGTATACAATGAGCTGTGTGGCATTTAGAATGCACAAATCCATTAATGCATCTTAGTAAAAGGACCCCTGGGTCAAAATCTCCAGCAGCAACACTGATCCTCGTGACCTTGGGCAAGTCACTTAATCCTCCATTGCCCCAGGAACAAATACTTAAATTGCCAGCCCTCTAGGGACAGAGAAAGTACCTGCAAATAATGTGCACAGCGCTGCATACATCTAGTAGCGCTATAGAAATGATTAGTAGTAGTAGTGATAGGAAATAATACAAATCAATACTTGTGATTTGGCACAATTTCACTCTTTCCAACCCAGTTGAAGTTGGAAAGAATTATACAAAAGCTGCCAAGAATGTCTGTCCATCTGTCTTGTCTGGGGCAGGGCTGCCGAGAGGGGGGGTGGGCAAAATTCCCTGGGCCCGGGCCTCCAAAGGGGGCCTGGCGCCGGGGCCTCTCTCTAGCTCCTGTTCTTGACGGGACCTGGGTGATTGCGTCCCAACCTGGGCTCCCCTTGCATTGCCTGCCTAGCACTTCAAATAGAAAACGTCTGAGAATAAATGAGTGTATTATTAGAAGACAATCTGTGGTATACATATGTGAATGAACTGAATAGCAAACTTGGTTTGCTAGCTGGCTGCCTTCTCCTTACTGTAATAGGCTTCATTGTTCTGCGCTGTTTTCTGCACTGTGATTGCACTCTTTCGTGAATATGTAAGAATGTGTTTTCTCTCACTGCCTTTCTGTTTGGCCAACCACCTTTTCTCCTTGTTTGGATGATTCTGGACAGAATCAAAGGGTGGTTTGTTGTGGAGAAATTGAACTGGATCAGGGTATACTGGACTACTGGAGTCTAGTACGGGCTAAGAGAGACCTGGAAAGTCAACTAGGAGTTAAGGGGGAACTGAAAAGTCAGTCACATAATGAGGAAAAATTATTCAGTTTCTCTTAAAGCAGAGAACTGAGACCCTGAATGCTAGGAACCATAAATGTGTAATTAAGAAGGTTTATCTGTTGTAACCTTATGTTCTAGTTATGGCTCTGAATCTGTATGAAAGAGATCTAGGAAAAGTTATGTGAAACAAGAAGAGGTGTAGCAGATGAAGTCTGAGAAAGTATACTGCTTGCCAATTATGTTATCATGCTAAAGAATGAATCTGTACGCTGAAATTTGCTAATAAAAGTAGCTTAGCTGGAAACAGGGGTGAGAAATCTGTCTGACA